>NW_024580668.1:7330273-7345627 GCF_017639235.1 Corvus kubaryi | reverse complement strand
ATGGCGGAGGCACAAGGCTCGGCCGCCGCCGCAGGGACCAGAGCGAGGCGCGCCGGAAACGGAAACCGCGCGAGCCCCGCCACGCGCCGCGGAGGCGTGCGCAGGGAAGGGTGGAGCTCGCCGCGGGGGGTTATGGGAGTTGTAGTCCATAATGGTGACGACGGCGTGGAGTGGACGCGGATTTGTTCCCGCTCCGTGTCCAGCTGTGTCTCCGTGAACTGCGGGGAGGTGGCGGGGTCCGTGTCGGCCTCCGCGGCCCCGGCGGGAGGCCTGACCGTGAGCGGCGGCCGCTTGGGCCCAGACCCTCTGTGGGGCTGTGCGCGGAACGTGCCGCCAGGGGGCGACTGCGGCCTGCGGAGCTGCCCCTGTACCGGCGCTTCCATCGGCCCCGGTACCGGTCCTTCCCCCGCTCTTACTCACGGCCTTCCCACGGTCCTGTCCTGGCCCTTCCACAGCCCTGTCCCAGCCGTTCTCCGGCCCTTCTCTGGCCCTTCTAGCAGCCCTTTCCCGGCCCTTCCACCGGCCCTGCCCCGGCCCTCCCAGAGCCAGCGGCCGCCGCAGAGCGGTGGGGTCCCGCCAGGGTGTGGGGGCTCTGGCGCAGTTAATGGAAGGGCTTATTCCTCTGCTGAGCCTGCAGCCAGGCCAGCAACCAGGCCAAGCCTTGACCTATTCCTGCTCCCCATGACCTTCTTTCCCTGCTTTTCATCTTTTTAGCACAATTTCTTGCCGTGCAACCCAGGACATCACTTTTCTCCCCAAGGATTGGCCAGAGAAGATGGTCCACCGACACATTTGGTGCAGGCTGAGCTGTGGGAGACCCCGAGGGGGGAGGAAAGGCATCCAGGTTCAGCCTGAACTCGAGCAGGAGCCTGGGCTTACGGCACACTCAGAGCAGGGCTAGCTGGGGACATGCAGCTCTGGGCTGGTCACCGTCCTTCCACCCTGTTCAGGCTCTGGCTTGAGCTGTGAGCCAGCCTGGAGGGGAGTGGGTCATGCTGAGCTGTGTCTGCACCCCTCTGACCCCCCCAGATCTCCCCATGCCCTTCAGAAGGGAGCCAGCCTGGCCCACCCCGCCCCAACCTCATGGAAAGCTGAGCACAGCCAGGCTTCACCCCACTTCCCTCGCGGTGTGGGAGTCTTCCCCAGGGGAGGCCACTGGCCCAAACCTCGCAGCCCCTCACCCCAGGTCACTCCCATTAGGTAAAGGAGCAGCTCGTCCTGGCGGGGGTATCTCCCTCTCGCGCTTTCCTTGTATTGTACGGGCCTGGGTCATCGAGGAAATCTTACAGGTCCTTCTGCTGCCGAGTGGTCATGGGGGAAGCCCGGCCCCCTTCCCCCCATTGTCAGCGGCCGGGCTGTATCCTCGCTCCAAGCCCCGGCCCCTAAAAATAGCTCTTTGTCAGGCGATTGTTCCGACACCTTCGCGGCAGCATTGACGTGGGCCGGAGCGGGAGAGCGGTGGGGTAGGTGGAGGGGAAGGGCTGGAGGTCCCCCCTGGGACCACTCCGAGGATTTGCCGCTGATAACGTCCCCTGTTGTGGGGAAATGGGCTCCCGGCGCGCGGCACGGTGCCGAAGGCCTTCCCGTGCCGCTGCTGCCCGCTGGTCACCTCTCCCCCACCTGCCCCTGCCCTCCTGCCAGCCGTGCACTGCACCCCACCCTGGGGTCACCAAGTGGGGAAAGCGTCTTCCCAGGGCACGGGGGGGACGGAGCCCTCCCAAGACTCCAGTTCAGATCCTGCCCCCCCAAACCAGCTCCCTGGGGTGTCCCTGCCCTGTTCGCCCCATTGGGTCCAGGGCAAGCAGGGGCAGCCCTGGGGCAGTGGGGCTGCTGATGTGTGGGAAGGCCGCATTTCAGAAGGGTTAAGGCCATCCCTGCAGCACTGTCCCTGCCCCTAGCATCTGCAGGGGGCCCCTGCAGTGAGACCCATCCCCACTCAGAGCCCCATCTCCAACCACAATGCCTGTTGGATTGAGTGTGGGCCCTGCTGTGGGATCCCGGGGAGCCAGCACCACTGCAGGGCTCGTGCTGGGAAAGGGGCTGTGCAGGGGAGACAGCCTGGGACAGCCCCTCCCTTGTCACCCCCTGCCACCCACTGCCAGCTGAAGGTGACGGCCCCCCCAGGCCCTCTCCTGCCCAGCCACTCCAGCTGCAGAAATAGGATTTTATTTCCCATGAAGAGGTCTGGATTAAAATAACCTCCTGGCCCAGATCCCTTTTCTGATGTGGCAGGAGATGTTTGCCCACAGCCCTGCTGGGTATCCGAGCCTTGACCCTCCAGGCTGCTGTCCCCATGGTGGGGACATGCCCATCCTCTGCCTGGCCCTCAGGGATGTATCCCGCTCCCAGCCATGCCTGGCCTCACTGACTTGGAGCTGCTGACCCTGCTCAGCTGCTGTCCCCAGGCCGAGCTGAGCCCCCAGGGCCGCCAGCCGTGGGGCAGGGCACGGGGCCAGCCCTGCTCTGATTACCCCAGCGCTTTTTCCTTTTTCTTCCTTAATTTACTGAGTGCTAAATCCAAATATTACAACTTCCCTTCCACGCCGCTGGTTACGCAGGCGGCCCCAACCGGGCATTGTCTTATTGTTTGCAGAGGGAAGCTCCAGCGGGAGATTAACCTGGCGTTCACCCCACGCACGGCCTCACACCCTGTCCCTGCTGCGGGGCCTGTGTCCCCAGGGACCGCAGCCAGCACGAGGTCCCAGCAGGGCGAACGGCTTTGAGGGGTCCAGTGCGTGGGGGGGACATGGCAGGGTGGTGGCAGCCCCACAGCAGTGTCCACGGAACCCCTGGGATGGGTGGCACCTTGGGGCATTCTTGCTGTGCATCCCTTGTGATGGTGAGGATCTGGCAGGTGTCTTGAGGGTCTCAGGCAGACCCTTTGCCAGGTTTCTTCCCCAGGGACCCTGGCAGGATGCTGGAGGGTCAGTACAGTCTGAGTCTGCTGGCACGGGGAGGCAGGGACTGCCCAGCATCCCAACCTAGAGGACCATCATGCTGCCCCCTGGTCTGCCCATGCCATCCCATCCTATCCTAACCTATCCCATCCTATTCCCCCCATCCCATCCCTGACTGCCCATCCCTCCCTGATCCTTTTCTCCACCCTGCCCTGGACAGCAGAGCGGTGTCATCCTGTCCCCACTCACTGCCATCTAGACCTTGGGGATCCCTTCCCAGTCCTTCGCCCCCAGGTCCAACAGGGCTGGGAGTGACCTGTGACACTCAGTTAAAGGCTGTCACTGTCACAGGGAGGATTTCCCAGGCAACAAGCAACTGAGCTTTGCTCCAGGATACACTGGGGTCTTAAGCATGAGCCTCCACTCTGGGAGAAGCCCAGGGAGGGTCAGGCAGCACCCAAAGGTGTTGCCCAAGGACAAGGAATGAGGAGGGCTGGATCCTGGGCCCAAAATCTGCCTTTGTGTCCTCTATCCCTGTCTGGCTCCTCCTGCTTCTCTGACTTAGGCTCAGACATGGTTTGACCCTGCAGCCCCATCCTGGGGGCGGTGGGTCAGGACAGCAGTGCTGCCCACAGACTGCAGGCTCTGCCTGACCCCTGTGCCCTTCGTCCTCCCACACCCCATGACCAGACGGATCCTTCTATGTCCCTTTCTGGCCAGCAGCCCTGGTGCACAGCAGTATCAGGGGCTATCAGTGCCTGGCCCCCCATCACTGGAGGTGAGCCCCAGGCTGGCCCCCTGCCCACAACTTCAGCAGCTCCTGCCTGGCCAGACCCAGCCTCATCCATCCTATCAGCAAGGCAGCTCCCGGCACCCGCGGGTGCAGCCCTGCTGCATTCCAGCCTGGCTGGCCAGCCTGTGGGGAGGCTGAAATATTTGGGAGGGGAATGGAGAAGGGAAAGGGGAAAAAAAAATAATAAAATAAAAATCTATAAAAAGAAAGTTTAAAAACACAAGTTAAAGAAAAAAAATACCAGGCGCAGAGTGCAGCTGCGGTTCTGGTTCCAGTTCCCAGGTGATGTCAGGCCTGGAGCCTCTCCAGCCCTGGCCCCTCAGAGACGGTCTTTGTGGGTTCAGCACTGAGTGTTTTTCCTTCCTGAGACTCGGGGACACCTTCCTGTCTCAGAGAAAGCGGCCAAGAGCCTTTCCAAGGGTGTCCGCACGCAGGAAGGGGAGAGGATGGGAGGGGAGCGTGACTGGGCTCAGTGCAGGGCTGCGGCTGCCGGGGAGCTGGCGGTGGCCGTGGGCGATCAGTGGCCACGGCGCTCACCCCACACGGGGCAAAGGGGCACCCGGCTCCCACCAGCCCAGCAGCTCTGAGTCACCGTTTCCCTCTCATGGTGCTGGGAGGGGCTGGAATGTACTGGGACCCACAGGCTTGTCACTGGGACATGCTGGGATCCATAGCCCCAGCACTGGGATGTGCTGGGATCCATAACCCCAGCACTGGATGTCACTGGGTGCCCAACTTCTGCACTGGGATGTGCTGGGATCCATAACCCCAGCACTGGATGTTACTGGGTGCCCAGCTTCTCCACTGGGATGTGCTGGGACCCAGGGCTGTTACACTGGGGCTTGCTCTGGGGTCCTTGTGCTATCCTTGGCACTGGGGTGTGCTGAGATCCATGGCCCTAGCACTGGGATATGCTGGATCCCACAGCCTCAGCACTGGGACATACTGGGGTGCATAGTCTTGATACTGGAGCTTTCTAGGGCCCTAATCTCTGGCACTGGGACATACTGGATGCACAGCTCCTGTGCTGGGATTCACTGGGGCTCATGGTCTTTGTATTGGAGCTTGTTGAGGCTCCACTTGCTCGCACTGGGACATCTTGGGACACTGGTGCTCAGCCCTGGGACATACTGCGACCTATACATTCAGTGCTGGGACCTGCTGTGCCCCCGGCACTGGGACCACCAGCCCTTGCTGGCCCCCTGGGGGGCTCCAGAGCCGCTACTTCATGGGGACGGTCCCCTTTCATGTGCGGGTCGGGCTGTTTGCAGAGCACAGCATCCCCCACGGCCCCTGCCCCCCGATAAACCCGGGGGCAGGGATTCTGTGTCCTGGGCTGTTTGGAGAATCTCACGGCTGTTTATTGGGGTCTGGGACACATTAGCCACGCTGAGAACAAACCTCTCCCACCCACCCCGGTCCCTGCTTGGGACCAGCTCTCACAGCTGCGCCGCGCTGTCAGCTCCATAAATCAAACCCGGGGGAGGGAGCCCGGGGCAGGCTCACCTCGGTGAGCAGGGGGCCGAGAGGTGCTGTGGGCTCCCAAGAGAGCCCCTGCCTGGGGCAGGCTCCAGCGGGACCCCCAGTGTGCTCCCCCTGCTCCATGCAGGCTCCAGGACCCAAGGGAGATAGAGCAGCTACAGTTCTTCAACCCTTGTGGGGAGCCCCCAGCCGCCCCATCCACAGCTGCCTCTGCTCCGTGGGACACACCGGCCCCTGGGAGCCGCCAGCTCTGGCACAGCACCATTCCCAGGCTCAGCTCTCTGCACCGCCCAGCCATTCCAGCCCCCTCAAGCAGAATCCCATGTGGGGATCTGGCCTGGGAACCCCCCATGTCCTCACCTGACCCCAGGCAGGTGCTGCTGCCTGCTGCCCCACCATGCACGGCTCTGCATGGTCATGCACAGCTCTGCATGGTGGCAGTGGCAGTCACAGTGGGGACAGTCATTGTGCTGGTGGCAGTCATAGTACTGGTGGCAGTGGTGGCGATGGTGGCAGTTGTGGTGGCAGTGACATCGCGCCAGTCATGATGTATCAGGTGGAGGGGAAGGCACAAAAGCAGTTACACCAACCCCGACCCACCAGCTGGGCACCTGTGGCTGCAGCACAGGGCTGGAGGTGCCATCCCCATCCCATGGCGTGGCACTGACCCCCTTGGGACTTCTGCAGCCTTTGCGAGGCCAAAGCTGTCATCAGGGCCTGGGGACACAGGGACACCCAGCGGTTTCACCCCATGTGAATCCCACTGTGGCACAGGAGTGGGTAGAGCTGAGATGGTCACACTGGTTCCAGTAGCAGAGCAGCTGTGCAGGGCAGGGGGGTCCAGGGCTATCTTGGGGACCCCCACCTCACCCCACACTGGGGTGACAGGCAGGCACTGGCCCATCAGAAAAATAGGGTTTTATTTTCCAAGCAGCTGCACGTGCACAACCAGCGTCCCCAGGGCCACGACACCGTCCCCCTGGAGCACCTCAACGCCAGCCACACACAGGCCCCTTCCAGTCCAGCCCCGGAGCGCGGGGACCCCCCTCCCCGGCCCTGCCCCACGTGGGCAGCCTTGGCCACGGGAGCGTCCTCCCGCCCCACTGCCGGCTCGAGGGCCAGTGTCGGTGTGGTGCCAGCCTGGGCTCGGCTGCTGCCACCTCGGGTGAGCAGCTCCCTCCCTCCCCGCTGCGGTCTCTGGGCTGGCATGTGCGGGCTCCATCTGCCTCTGCCGCTGTCTCAGGTGGGTGCTGCCGGACCCCGGCTCATCTCCGCGACACTCGCAGGGGGGTGACCCCTCGCATTTTCAGGCAGTTGCCCCCGAGGTCCCTCCGACTGCCCTGCAGAGAGAGGAGGGAGAGCTGCAGGTACCATGGGGTGTCCGGATGGGGGGCACCCCATTCCTGCCCACCCCATTCCATCCCACCACACCGACTCCTCCATGGGGACCCGCTGTGAGATGGCCAGTGGCTCAGTCCTGGGGCAGCTCCATGCTGCCTGGAGTGGACAGACAGACAGAGGGGGCCATGCCTGACGAGTGGTTGGGTGGGTGGCTGGGAGGTGGGTGCTGTGGTGGAGCCCTCCAAGGTGGGTCCCCCTTGGCCTTGTCATGCTGCAGGACACAACCCCCATGGCTACTCAGCACCTGTGGCCAGGGCCAGTAGCACCCCAGGACAAACACATGGCCCCAGACAGATCCACAGCCCTGGAGAGACTCACATAGTCCGGCCCCACAGCTCAGCCCCACCTCCCAGCAGGGAGCTATCAGTTCCTGTATCAGTATAACCCACACAGACCAGCATGGTCCAGATTTAGCCCAGAACATTCCAGTAAAACCCAGCATGGATCAGCAGAGCCCAACACAGCCCAGTTCCAGCCCAGCCTATTTCCAGCTTTGCACAGCCCAGCATCGCCCAGTACAGCCCATTTCCAGACCATTTGCAGTGCAGTACAACCCATTTCCAGCCCTGCCCATTTCCAGCCCAGTACAGCCCCTTTCCAGCTCAGCCTCAAGGCTGGGATGCACAGTCGGATCCCAACCCAGCTCCCACCATTGCCCTCCAGCAGGAGCTTCGCAGCCCCAGTGCCTCCACAGGGTCCCCTGGGGGGTCCAGCACTGCGCCAGACTCCTGGCTCCAGCCCCAGGAAGGAGCCAGAGGATCCCAGCTGGGGCAGCTCTGCCAGGGACCAAGGCTGGAGGACCCCAAGAGGGCTGGAGAGGCTGCTGAGCGGGTGGCAGGAGCAGGGGAGTAATTAAAAATGGAGCAGCAAAACTTGAAAAAGCTCTGAGGGCTGGAGTGTGACCCGTGGCTGTACTTGGGGGTACTTGGGCTTGGGGTCACACGTGGGACACCTTGAGGGTGTGTGGGGACAGTGGTGGGTACAGCAGCCCCTGCTCACAGCCCTGCCAAGGGATGTCAAAGAGGTCAGGCAACTTCCAGCCCTGCATCCCATATCCTGCACAGCTGTTCCTCAGTCAGGGGCACCCAGGACCCTGGCATGGGCAGCAGGGCGGGCTCACCATAAGAAAGGTGTCCCACGACCTTCAGGATGCTGGGGGGGATCAGCTGGGTGGGCAGGGCAGGGCAGGGCAGGGCAGGGCAGGGGTGCTCTGCCATGGCCATCTCAGCCCTGTGGGAGATGTGCCAGTGCTGCCAGCAGACCCTGCATGGGAACACTGGACGGGAAACTCTGTCTGACCCCCCTCGGGGGGTGTCTGCTGGGCTCTGCCTGTCCTCATCACATCAGAGAGCTGCTGGAGTAGCCCTGCCACAGTGCTGGTGGGCTGGCAGGGTTGGGTATGCAGATGGGGATGAGGATGGGGAAGGGGTCAGCCAGCGAGCTCTGAGCTCCCCCTGGGACAGCCAATGCCGCCAGCTCTGGGGTGACTGTTTAACCCCTGAGACCTCCCAGCCCGGATGGACGTGGGGGAGCAGCCCAGCCCTCTGACGTGAGCAGGAGCTGTAGGCGTGTGGCTACAAGCAGGATTTGGCCAGGAGCAGCCGAAACCTCCAGTGGGAGCTGGAGCCAGAAGCTGTGGTTCTCACTGAGCCATGAGTCTCCTGCCCCGCTCAGCCCAGGCAGGGTCTGCTGCTGCCCCCCATCCCTTTGGGACATGCTGAGCCTCCTGCCCCACTCAGGCCAGGAGGGGCACGAGGATCCCTAACCCATCCCAGAATCCCGCTCACCCCTTTCCGCTGGTTGCTGAGGCAGAAGGTGCAGATGCTGCGGGGCTGTTTGCTGTCCAGGTCGCCCTTGGCGCCATAGATGGCACTGAAGCAGGGCTGCCCGTCCTCGCAGCCCTCGCCCAGCAGCAGCACGTTGGCCAGGTGGGAGATGTAGCTGGAGGCCAGGCGGAGGGTCTCGATCTTGGACAGCTTCCGATCCACCGGCTCGGTGGGGATGAGGGTCCGCAGGGCGGTGAAGGCCGTGTTGACGCTCTGGGTCCGGTCCCGCTCCCGTGCGTTCGCTGCCTGCCTCTGCTTCACCATCACCATCGGCCCCGGCTTCCGCGGCAGCTTGCGGCGAGCCTCGGCGCCCTCGCAGCAGCCGAACGACTGGTCCGACGTGTCGCTCTCGCTCCGGTTCTCCTCGTCCTCCGAGAGCATGCTGAGGTCGGGGTAGAGCACGCGGGCGGCCACGGGGCGCAGCATGGTGAAGGCCATGGCGGGGTGCCCGCCCGCACCCCCGGCCCTGCTGGGGGGACCCCCCGGGCTGCGGGGAGCCTTCCCCCGCCGGCACAGCTGCGACGGCGGCTCCGGACGCCTTCCCGCTGCTGCTCCGCTGCGGCAGCTGAGCAGGGCTGGGACGACTGTCTGCAGGGGGAATCGGGATTTATACGGCCGGGGAGGGGCTGGCTCCGGAGCCCACCCCCAGCCGGCCCCCCGAGCTCCGGCCAGCGGCCAGCGGCCAGCGGCCAGCGTCCTCACCCCAGTCCTGAGAGCCAGTGCTGGCTCTGGCCACTGGCCTGGCCCCACTCCAGCACGCTGGCCTGGCTGTGGGCACCTTGACCCCAGGTCATGCCCGCGGTGGTTCTGAACCGTGGCAGAGCCAGGGCCACTGTCCGGCAAGTGCTCCCTGTGCCATGGCCTCTGGCGCCTGCAGAGCAATGTCACAGATAGTCAGCCCACAGGCAACGTGTCCCCAGCCCCTGCCTGGCTGTCCCTTGCCAGCCCTGGCTCCCACACAGGGCGGCATGGGATGAACACAGGGCACAGGAGCTGGGATGGGGAAGGCAACCAGGAGTGGGTGGCACTGGTGCGGTGCCTGGGGTTTTTATCAGAGGGATGCCAGTGGGAGACACACTGCTGCCCACACCCTGCCATGCCCCACTGGGGCAGGGTCTGTGCCCAGGAGGATGCCTGGGGCAGGCAAGGAGCAGCAGGGGCAGGCAAGGAGCAGCAAGGGCAGGCAGCCCCACAGGAATGCACTCCTTGCTCCTCTGTTCCCAGGGCCTGGCACCCTGCCTGCCCACAGTGGGAGGGGGCAGGGGGACATGCAGAGACACGGGCAGCACTGCCGGCAGCACTGCCAGGAGCATTTCCTCCCGCCCAGGAGGAAGGTGTGTGCCGGCAGTGGAAACACAGAGTCTTTTCCTGAGAAGGGAGAGATGAGCCAGCAGCAGCGGGAATCACCAGTGTCCTGGGAAGGGCTGGGGGTGTCCCCCAGCCTGACAGTTGCTCCTTGTCATTCCTTGGTGCTCAGTACCACAGACCATGGCCCTGCTCCTCCTCACCAGGGAGGTCTATGTGGGTCCCACTCTGCCTTCAACCCCCCCGCCCTGAGCCCAACGCTCCCAGGAGCAGGCAGGGGGGCAGCCAGCTAAACCAAGCAGTCAGGAGGCTTCCTGCCTGCCTTCCTCCCTTCCTCCTCCTCCGCGATGCTCCGGGCATGATTCAGGTCAAGTGGCAAAAACATGTGGAGGGCAGGACCTGGCTCCTGGCAGATGGCGCCAGGGCTGCCGGAGATGCTGCTGGGGGATTTGGCAGTGCCAGCTGCAGTCCCCACTGTCCAGCAGCTCCACAGCCAGGAGAAATCTTGGAGGCTTTCCAGGGCCGGGACAGTGGCCATGGAATACAGCCGGCATATCACGAACACCCCAGTGAGGTGGTCAGTGGGGTGCCCTGGGGGCTATGGAATGGGGTGGCATCATGTTCCTCAGTGCCCCATGGCCAAAAGCCTATGGCTGCAGGACTGGAGTTTATGATAGGGCTCCTGGGGTCTGGGTCCCCCCAGGGGCTCTCCTGGTGCTGCCAGGGCTTGTGGCTGCTGGACCACGACAGGGGCAGCTGTGCTGCCTGGCACCGGCACCACTCCACTGCCCCAATGCTGCTGGCTGTGAGCAAACGGCCCCTCTGCTCCCTGCGGGGCACAGGCAGCCCCCAGCCGGAGGGACCCCCCTGCCCTGTTTTCCTTCACCATTTGTCTGCCTGTGCAGAGCCTGTAAATCACGCGGTGGGGGGCAGAGAGATGGGCTGGGGGCTGGCGGTCCTGCTGGGGCTGAGGACATGTAGGGCTGCACCAAGGGCCAGGGGTCCCATTGGGGGAGGGGAAATGCAGGGCTGAGCAAGAGGACAGGGATCCCCTAGAAATAAAGGTGCGCAGGGTTCTGCACTGTGTCCACACTGACACCTCTCACCATGCATCTGTCCCCATGAGGGACCCCAACCTTCTGTAGCCCCTGCCCAGGTGCAGACCCCCACAAAAGGGCACGTGCAGGCAGTGCCAGGAGCAAAGCTGGGGATGGGCAGGCCCTTGGCATGACAGGCAGGGAGCAGGCAGGGAGAAGGCAGGTGCCTGCACAGAGAGGGGAACCCCCACTCTGCCCTCCTCTCGCCCCTGAGTCTTGCTGGGCTGGGGGTTCACAGCAGCCCCTGGCCCTGACAGGCAGCAAGACGGATGGCAGGGGCTGTGTACTCAGCTGCACATCCCACACATGGCCACCAGCTGACGGGGACAGGCTGTGGGGGTCACCCAGTCCCCATGCCCATCCGAGCTGCCCACGGGCTTTTCTGGAGGGCATGGCCACGTGTGGGGTGCTGGTGGCCTGTGGGGTCTGGAACATGGTGGGGCACAGACAGGGAAGGAGCAGCAGACAGGAGATGGCTCAGTGTGGGGTGGGGACAGCACACATGAGTGCGTACATGTGAGTGTCTGTGTGTGGGCGTGCAGCTGCACACATCTGTACATCCAGGCATGCATGGATGTGTACATCCATGTGTGTGTGCACAGGGCTATGTGTGAGTATGAGGGTGTGTGCACGGGTTTGTGCAGTTGCACGTAGATGTGGATGTGGATGTGTGCATGTGCACGTGTGCCTGTGGGTGCCATGTAGACCCTGAATGCCACCACCTCCTGCTGCAGTGACATCCCCACAATGGCATAGACGTGTATGTGTTACCACTGCCTCGCCAGGTGCTGCACACAGAAGGATGGACGGGCAGGAGCTGTCATCCCTGACTGGGAGAACAGCAGGAGCCATGGGAAGGAGGGAACGCTGCCGGCTCCCTGACTGTCCGGCTGCCTGTGGATGCTGTGGCTGCGGGGCAGGAGGACGCGTGGCAGCAGCCGAGTTTTCCTGTGCTGCCTGGCAGGTGTGTGGTACAGATGTGAGCCCCTGTGCCTGGGCCCCCCCAGCTCCCCCAGCTCTGTGGCCTGGGCTCTGACTCAGCCGGGCAGCACGAGGCACAGCCAAGGCTGTGGCATTACAAACCTTCTGTGAGCTTGAGCAGGTGCCAGGACATGGTGGGGTTTGGCATCACAGCTCTCCTGGGTGATCCAGCCAAACTAGCTGACCCCCGGGCAGAGGGCAGCACCAGGCAGTGGGTCAGGCATTCACGGGACCCTGCATGGGACATACAGCATGGAGGGGACATGGCCTGAGCATGAGGTTGCAGCCCTGATTCAAGCTCAACCAGGCATCCCCTGCTTGGGGGAGCATTGTGGGGTTGGGGTGCTGGGCACCCTGAGGGCCAGGTCCTGCCTCTGCTGCCAGGGAAATGCCCCCTGCCCCCCACACCAGGGAGTGTTTATCTTTGAGGTGATACTTAAGTGTAAGAAAATAAACAGGGAGCAGATGGGCCAGGGGCCAGGGCTGCCCCCAGCCCCGTGGGATTGCTCCAGCCCTGCTGGGAAAACACCACGGCCGGCGAGGCAAATGGATTCCAGACCCACGGCAATGCTGGAACATGTGGTCACCAGGACACTGGGCCTGACCCTGTTGAGCCCTGGTGAAGCAGTGCTGGACTGATCCATTCAACCGCACCCCATCCCATCCCACTATATCCCATCCATCCCATTCCATCCCACTCTGTCCTATCATATCCCATCCTATCCCATCACAACCCATCCATGCCATCCCACCGCATCCCACCCCACTGAGTGCCCCAAGTCCACAGCCCTGACCAGACCTTGGCACCAGGCGATGTCCAGGACTGGCTCCTCTGCCTGTAGATCCCCAATTTCAGGGTGCTCAGGCCAGTGAGGCTGCAGGCCTGGGAGCTGCCCTATCCCAAAACCACAGTCCTGTCCAGCTGGGCACACACAGCCTCTGAGTCCAGCTGCCTCCTGCCCGACGCTGAGCCCAGCGAGGCAGGAGTCTCATCCCAGGGGAGTCTATCCCTGTTCCCCAATGCTGCGAGACCAGAGATGGCAAACTTGGGAGCCCCCGGGGCCACTGGAGCCCCCTGGTGGGGAGGGACATGAGTCCCATGGGGACTGGGCATTGTGGAACATTTGGGGGAACAGGAGTTTCCCCATTTCCCAGATCGGGGCTGTTTTAGGGTGACCTGGTGGGTCCCCAGGCAGTGTGGGAAGCACCAGGCCTCCTCCACCCCCCGGGCTGTACCTGAGGGCTGGGGCTGCTGGTCTGGAAGGCATTACACGCCTGTCGCGCAGGGAAGTCTGTCCCAGTTCCGGAGCTGGGACCCACCCCCCACCCGGCCCGGGCTGGGGGGAGCCCACAAAGCGCCTTTGTTCCTGCCCTGGAACGAATGGATTGGAGGCAGCCGGATCGGCTGTCAGCCGGCGACACCAGAGACCCTGCGGGTCAGGCAGAGGGAAGGGGGACAGGTGGAGGATGGATGGATGGAGGCAGTGCAGGGCTCTGGAGAGACCCACTCCTGTGCCAGCCAGGGGGTTGTGGCACCAGCAGCTCCAGCTGCGAACCTGCTCCCACTGCCCACACCATGCCAGCCCCATGGATGCACCGGTCAGCCCTGGAGATGCTCACACAGCACCTTGGGCACAGAGCTGGGTCCTGGCTCCCAGCTGGTGCCAGGGAGCCCTGGGAGTGATGTCAGGACACCCTGGGGCTGGCACGGACCCCTGGCACTGTTTGCAGGGGATGCTAAACTGGAAAAGCAGATCCTGCAGCAGGCCTCCCAGGTGGAAGAAGCCTCCATAGCTCGCAGGGAAAGGAGTTGTGGGATCTGGGCAGCCTCATTTCGTTCCCACTTTATGGAGTCCCAATTTTGCTGAGCTGCCTTTTGTCCAAGGGATGAGGGGCACAAGCCCATGAGAGTAGGGCAGACAGAGTCCATGTGAGATGCCCAGCAGTGGGGGCACACAGGATATGGGCAGACATCTGTACCTACCATGAGACACCCGTTTGGGGGCACTCTGGAGATGTCCCCATTGCCACAGGAGCTGCCGCAGGAGCTGCCGCAGGAGCTGCTACCTCCTCCCTCCACCCCCCGCTCTCTAACAAGAGGAAACTTTTTAGCACGCCACAATTCTTAGGAGAAATTTATGGCCCATCAGGGAGCCACAGGCTGGGGCTGCTCTCCGTGAGCGCTTGCAGGGCTTCCTCCCGGCACACAGCTGCTTTGATGCGGCACATGCAGCTCTGCCGCGCTGGAGTCTCTCTCCGGTCCCTTCCTTCATCCAGCACCCCCAGCCCACCCTGCTCTTCCTCCCCAGTGGATCCTGCGGAAACGTGGAGGCAGCGGTAAATTGTGCCCTGTCTGATGCCAGCACTGCCAGCTCCTGCCATGCAAACGACCTAGCCGTGCCCTCCTCTCCCAGCCCGTTTCTGCCTTGGGGAGGACAGGATCCGTCCTGGGAGGAGCATGGCTGATGAGGCAGAAGTGTCCGGCCGAGGTTCCTGTCCCAGTCCTGCTGCTGACTCACGGCGTAGTGAGTGAGTCAGTGGCCTTTCCCCTCCCTGGATGGAGGCTCTCGACTTAGAGGGATGCTGGGATGCCCAGGGGATGCTCGAGGCGTTTTTTCTAGGCTGCACGTGGGGTGATGACGTGGTGCTTGCAGAAATGGCAGCATCCCAGCATGGCAGGACCGCAAGCACCCCCACAGCTGGGCCAGAGCTGACCCTGAATTCCTCTGCATGACAGAGTGGGCTGGCAGAGCATTGTCCCGTCACAGCATCCATCCCTCAGCACAACATCCACTCCCTCACAGAACATCCATCCCCCTGCAAAGCATCTGTCGCTGTCCTGTGTGCCCGCAGCCACTGCTCTTGCTGATGCCAGGCCACCACGCTGTGGCGTGCTGTGCCATGCTGGACCACTGCATCCCTGCTCCCAAGCTCAGCATCCCCTAGCACCAGGCTATGGAGCTGCAGGAGTTTTGAACACCTTTATTCCAGGTGCAGCAGCGGGTGTCCCCCCCACAGGATTTTGGAGGTCCAGAGTCGCTGAGGGAGGGCTGGGGACTGGCCATGCCGGGTCGGCTGTGCCTCTTCCCGGTATGGCTGTGTGCTGCTTCTGTTGTGTCCCGGTTCTTCTGTACCCCTTCCCGGTTCAGCTATGCCCCGAATGAGCTGTGACTTGTCCCAGTTCCAGTGTGCTCCGGTTCAGCCATTCCCGCTTGAGCCATGCCCCGGTTAAGCCCGTTCCATCCCGGTTCAGCTATTCCCGGTTGAGCCGTGCCCCGGTTCAGCCTGTTCCACCACGGTTCAGCTATTCCCGATGGAGCCGTGCCCCGGTTCTTCTCACCCCAACCGGTTCATCCCGTCCCGGTTCATCCCGTCCCGGTTCATCCCGTCCCGTCCCGGACCCCGCGGCCGCGCCGGGCGGCGCAGCGCGGCACAATAGCGCCACCTGCCGGCCCAGCCGGGCGCTTCCCGGTACCGGCGGGAGCCTGACCCATCCCGGCTGGAGGGACCCTGGGGACTCCCCAGGGCTGGGGGACCCTGACCCATCCCGGCTGGAGGGACCCTGGGGACTC
>NW_024580668.1:7322044-7330263 GCF_017639235.1 Corvus kubaryi | reverse complement strand
GACTCTCCAAGGCTGGGGGACCCTGACCCATCCCGGCTGGAGGGACCTTGGGGACTCCCCAGGGCTGGGGACCCCGACCACATCTTCACCAGGCGCTCACGGGTCAGAACCAACAGAGACAGAGCGGGCTGCTGGGCATCCTCGGGGTGCTGGGCTAGCGCAGGTGGGGCGTGGAGGAGCCGAGGTAGGTACGGAGGTCGCTGAGGGTGGAGGGGATGATCTTGGCGGGGATGGTCTCTCGGCGGAGTGCCTGGTGGGCAGCGAAGCGGTGGCAGCCCCCGAAGGAGTAGAAGTAATCGCCACCCTCACTGCCTTTGATCCAGAGCACGTCGATGGGGGGCACCCGCTCGGGATCCTCCTGGGAAGGGGGAGAGACATCCAAGAGCAACACGCCCCGGCACTCCCAACCTGTCCTGACACCCCCCGACCTGACTGTGCCAGGGCTTGGGTACTGTCAACTTCCCCGGCAGTGCCTTCTGAGTGGGTGCAGGAGGGGCTGCCTCTGCATCCCGGGGGCTGCGCTCACCTGCAGGGTCTCCATCAGGCTCTGCACCTTTCCGGGCTCCAGCTCTGCCGGGATGGGCCGGATGAGGACACGCATGGGCACGTTGTGCACGGCCGAGATGTGCTGTGTATGGATGCTTCTGCCTTCGGCCTCAGCCATGGCTGTGGCTGCCGGCCGGCCTTGGCCTTCCTCTGTCCTGCTCAGCCGAGCCCTCCGCTCTGCCCCGAGCAGTGCAGCGCCCAGCCGGGCCCCTCTGCTTCCTCCTGGCCCAGACATCGTCATCGTCACTGCCGCCGCCCCACGGTTTTGCAGAGTCACAGTGAAGGGGCAGGACAGACTTCCGGCCCGGGTGCCAGAGCCGGCTGGCCCGCTGCCCGCTCCGGAGAGCCTGCGGTCAGGGCTGCCCTCAGCTCCTCTTTCCCTTGGGACACCCACGGGCACGCGGCAGCTGAGCCCCCCACCCTGTGTGCTGGGGATCCCCATCCTGTCCCCGGGAGTCTCTGGTCCCACCTGGCCGTGCCTGGGCACTAAGGATCATCCTGCAGCTGACTGTTGGGATACGCCCACCACCTGCCTGGCTGTACCAGGAACTCGTCCCCAACCCAGAACCCTGCTGCGCTGACACCTATGGGGTCCACGGCAAGGAAGATGAGGCATGAAACAACTCCAGAGCTGAGCAGTGTTGCCAGGATGCTCGGCAGCTGGACAGGCACCGAAGAACTTCAGCCCTGAGCCTTTCTAGGTCATTTCTTCAGACCAGTGTTCCAAGTGGGGAGAGGCTCCCCAAAAGAACCGGGTTTCCCACCCCTCTGGCTGCTGCAACCGGGGCACCCTGGATCCGCAGCAGGAACATGATGACAGTGGATGGCTGCTCCCAGTGCCCTCACCCTGGCTCCCTGGTGTCATGGAGGGTCCCCAGCCCCAGAGCTGACTCAGAAGTGTGCCAGTGATGGTCAGAGATGGGTTGGTGAGGCTCTGGAATTAGTCTTTTGCTAGGTGAATCTGGTGATGACTTTGCGGGTGAAAGATTGCACTGATGTCACTGGGAGCTCAGGGCTCAGCTAGGTCTTTGCTGACAAGCTGGATGCTAAAAATAATTTGCCTTCCCTCATTGGCACCCACGTGTGGGAAACGATGAGGAGAGAGGGGTGGGGAGTGGCAATGCCTGTCTGCCCCTGGGAGCAGGGGCTCTGCTGGGTTGTTACCACCGGCGAGTTGAAATAAAATTTGCTCGCCATCCAGCGCAGCAGCGCCCCAGGGGTATGTGAGCATTGCCGGCGCTCTCCCCCGGGCTGCCCGCCGGGCTCTGCGCCCGCTGCCGGGATTTCACACGCCGCTTTACTTCCAGGTCAGCGCTCTGCCGTGCTCACAGCCCCCGGCGCTCTCACGAGCAGGGTGGCATCGTAACCCCTCCTTGTAACAGCAGGGGTTGGTCTGGCTGCTGCCCACTGGCTGCGGGGCTGGCAGGGCCACCTGGGCAGCGTGGAATGGATGCTCCGGCCGCCTCAGCCACCCGCTCCCAGAGGGCTGCCAGGACATTGCCCCTCTGTTTGGGGCAGTTCTCTCCACGATGCTCCAGCCCAGGAGTGGGCGTGGGCACAGGGCACCGTGGGATGGGCAGGCTGGCAGCTCGCGTGCCACCACCCGCCACCTTGCCGACACAAATCCCTCAAGACACATGGTTAGTGGCAGAAATCCCTTTTATATCCCTGAATTGCGTTACAAGTAATACTGCGGGTGGCCGGATCTCAGTAGACTTGTCATACTGGGGCTGGCGAGTAAAAAACCTGGCAGAAAAAATCTATCATGCACGGAAAATTATTGCTGTAGTATCTGCTATTTACAGGAGAGAGGGGCAGCGGCGCAGTGCTCCAAGCCTGCCGGCCTCAGGACACCGTGCTCCGCGGAACGGCGCCGGCATCGTGGAAAAAACCCGGTAGGGTGCCCGCGTGGCCAGGGCGATGCTCATCCCCTCTGTGGGGTGCGGACGTGTGGTCACCGTGCCATGGCAGCGAGGACCATGACAGGGACATCCCCACTAAACCCGTGACCAACACAGGCACCGAGGCAGCGGGAGGAAGACGGTGCAGGGAGGAAGACGGCGCAGGAAGACGGTGTGGGGGTGCGCGCGAGTGCGGCCCCGGGGGTGCCGGGCTGAGTCCCGAAGTGTTGGGGACCGGCACAGGGTGACGGGGCTGTGGCAGCTCGCGGCCCGAGGTAGGAAGCGGAGGCGTGGGTCGGGCCCCGCTCCGGAATGCCGTGCGCGGCGCTTGCTCCGGGGCCGGTGCGGGGGCGCTCCGCCGGGAGGTTGCATAGAGTGGCTGGTTTGTCCGCACTGGGCTGGCGCGGGGCACGGAGCAAAGCAGGAGCCCGTGGCAGCAAGGAAGACAAAGAAGAAGGGCTTTGCCTTTGGGGGAGGCTTGCAGGACATGGAGCCTGGGCTGCCGGGCCAGCTCGTGCCCTCCTGCCTCCGTGCCCGCCACACAGTCCGCTCTCGGGGTCCCGTCCCCGTCCGTGTCACCGTGGCTGTGTCCTGGGCACGGCAGCTCTGCTGCAGCTCTGCCACCTCCTGCGAGCCAGCGCTGGCATGGCCCGGCCAGTCTTGACAAATAAATAGTGAAAAGCGTAAGTAATAAATAATATAAATAAGAACATTTAAATAGACTCACCCAAACTTTACAGCTACTCTGACCCCCTCCTCCTGAGTGCAGGTGGGGGGCAATGGCGAGGGAGCCGGGAGCCGGCTGGAGAAGGGGCTGGGGATACACGGGGGGTGGTTGGGGGGTTCAGGTGCTGCCTGCCCCAGGGTTGGGTCTCCAGCCCAGCTGCCAGCCCAGCCATTCACATGGGGAGGGGGGCTGCACCTGCCTGGGGGGCTATTCCCCATCACCGTGGCAGGGGCCAGTTGTGCCTGGCCAAGCCGGGAGCTGGGAGCTGATGGAGGATGTGTCCTGTGGATCTCTGCTGGAAGCCCCTCGCTTTTCCCTTGGCTCTTCCCCTGACTCCAGAGCTGCATATCTGCAGGGCCAGGGTGAACACTGTGCCACGGGGCAGAGGGGCAGCAGGGGGCCCTGGGTGGTGGGATGCAGGGACCCCAGGCTCCAAGGGTGACTGGCAGCCCTGCCCTCCGTCAGCCTCAGTAGCCGTCAGTCCTGCCGAACCAGCAGTAGCACCAGCCCATGGTCCCATCAGGATTAGGGTCAAGGGGAGGGTTTGCTCCTAGTGGGGAGCAGAAAAGTGTCTTTTCTCCCCCGGGATCCCCCGGGAAGAGAAGCAGCAGCTCTAAATAAATAATAGTAATAAATTAAATAAATAGAGGTGAAAGTCACGAGCTAGGGGAGGAAAGTCTCTCCTGGGTCTGGAAGAGGTCCCCAGGTGAGTCCCCCGCAGAGAGACCTGCCTGGCTGCGGGGTGTCTCTGGGACCAGGGGAAAGGAACTGGGTCCCACTGTGGGGGACCCCCTTCCCAGGGAGCAGATGGGGAGTGAGTCTGTGGGGATGTGTCCTCCAGCCTCAGCACAGCAACAAACCAGCTGGCTGCAGCTGCAGGAGCGCTAGCACAGGGACTAGGACCAGGATGGGATGGGGATGGGGGTGGGGACAGGGTGGGATGTGTAGGGGAATGGGAATGGGCATGGGATGAGATGGGGACGGGGATGGGGATTGGATAGAAGGATGAGGTTGGGAATGGGGATGTGCCACAGGGGTTGGGGGGCTAGTTCCCTATTGCACAGCTGTGTTCGGAGCCCTTGAAGCAGGCGGACTCGTAGTGCTTGTTGAGGTACGACTTGAGGGCGAAGGTCTTCTCGCACTGCTTGCACTTGTAGTGCTTGAAGGCGGAGTGGGTCTGCATGTGGGCGCGCAGGTTGGAGCGGTCGGCGAAGGCTTTCCCGCAGTGGGAGCAGCCGAACGGCTTCTCCCCGGTGTGGGACCGCATGTGGCCCTGCAGCAGCCAGGGCCGGCTGAAGGCTTTGCCGCACACGTCGCACTTGTGCTTGAGGTTGTGGGTGAGGACGTGCATGGCCAGGGCGGGCATGGAGACGTACGCCTTCCCGCAGGTGGGGCATTTCCTCGCCATCTTGCTGTCCAGGCTGCGGTGGGTCTGCTTGTGCCGGCTGAGGTTGGAGGAGGTGGCGTAGGTCTTACCGCACTCGGGGCAGGAGTGGCGGTGGCTGCCACGGCGCTGGCTCTCGCTGCGCCGGCGCGACCGCCCGTCCGTGATGAAGAAGGCATCCATGGAGTAGCTGTCTGTCACTGCCGCCTCCCCATTGAAGTAGCGGGCGGAAAAGCTGGACTGGGGGCTCTCGGGATCACTGTACTCCTCGTGGCCGGGTGCGTAGGCTGGGTCTGGTGGTGGTGGTGGCAGACCTTGCTTCTTGTCAGTGTTATAGCCGGCTGGCGCCAGGCAGTGCTGGAGGTACCCTGTGGGGACAACACAGTGGGGTCATTGTCCCTTCAGAGCAACTTTACCAGGGACAGGAAAAGCCACGAGCCAAAATTGCTCATAGGAGGTGCAGAACCAGGGTTGTCCCCCTCAAACTGGTTCCTGTCCCCACTGAGCCACTGAGCACCAGAGCTGCCTTGCCCTGCTCTAGCTCCTGTCTGCATCTGTTGGCAGGATGGATCCCATCCCGCAGGGCTGCCCGGGATGGGAACTGGGGCTGGAGCTGCAGAACGTCCAGCTGCGCTTGCCCCGGCTTCAGGCAGCCCCTGGGGGCCATTAGCCGCCAGACAGCTGTCGGTGCCGGGAGCTCATTGTTCACCGGGGCCATACCGGTAATGAGCTATGCTCCGTGGGCAGCCGGGATGAGCGGGATGAGGCTGCCCCAGGTTCCCCTTCCTCAGCAAAGGGGCTGGGAAAGCCCCCCACCTCTCTGCTGTCCCCACAGGGGCTATTCCTGGAAATGGGACAGTGGCAGGAGGGCAACAGCACCAGGTAGCTGGCCTCCTGCCAAAGTGAGTACCTACAGCCCCCCAGATGTGGAGCCAGGCTCGGGTACCACTCCACTGGTGTCACACACATGACATTGGTGCAAGTCCGCTCATGACCCTGCTTCATATGCGGGACTCCCATCCTGTGTCAGAGTGGGCACTGCGTTGGCATCATGGTCCCTCTGTGCTGTCACACAAAGGTCACTGCAGGAGCAGCAGTGCAGCCCCCTTCCCACTGGGCCAGCAATCCTGGGGACATGCTGGCACCCAAGACCCCCAAACTGGTCCCAGCAATCCCCTGCCTTGTGAACACTGGTCCTTGCAAGCTGCTTCAGAGGCCTCATCCCCACTGATGGTGACAGAGGGGCTGGCCCCCGCCTGGGGTCAGTGTCCCACCCCACTGCAGCTGCGGCCGAGCATCCCCTAAATCCACACCCCGCGGCAGCACCCACAGGACCCCTTGGCAAGCAACTGCTGCCGTTTGTCCCGTGGCGGCCAGGGATGCCCACGGTGGGGAGGGGGTTGCATGGCGGGGGCAGAGCCGGGCCCCCCCGTCCCCCGCGCCGTGCTGACAGCGCGGGCTGTGCAGAAAGCGCTCTGCTCAGCAATTTCTCACGCTGCCTCCGAGCATGCAGCAAGGTTATTTCCAGGAGAGCAGCGTCGGCAGCTTCTGCCCAGCTGCAGCACATCCCTCCCCCACCGGCTCTTGGTTGATGGGGGGGGAGCAGAGGACCCCCAGGCCAGACGGGCTTTGCACCCCGGCCCCTGGCAGGGAAAGCCTACCAAGGGCTGGGGAGCACTAGAAAAGCGGGGACAAGCACCGCAGCGGCTGGACGATGTTAGCTTGTGCATGGCTGGATCAGGCCCATTCCCGCATCCATCTCCGTCTCCCAATCCACGAGCAGCCAGGAGTCCCCAGCCTATGCAACAGACCCCCCCAATCCATGACCAGCCCCTCTTTCTGAGCAGGTGCCTGGGCTGCCCCGTTGGGGGGCTGTGCCAAGCTCCGGGAACTCCGAGCCCACCCCAGTGTTCCCCCGCAGGACGGGATTCCAAGGACCGCGTCCACCCCCAGTCCAGCCCTTTGCACATCTCCCGCTGCTGGGGGTACCCCCTATTCTCCCCTCTGCCCCGCTCCCCGTGCCCCGGAGGGCGCCGGCCTCCCCCGCGCTCCCAGGGGGGCTCGGGGCACCGCTGCGAACAATGAAACCCGCCGGCACGGCGAGGCTGCCGCCCCCCGCCGCCCCCCAGACCGGTTGCTTCGTACCCCCCAAGCTGTCGTGGGAAGGAGCCCACCTCGGTGCCCCATGGGCGGGGGACACTCGGGGCTGCCCACGGGGCTGACGCTGTCACGCAGGAGATGTTTCCCCAAGGACCAACTTCGGCAGCGGCCGGTGGCCCCGGAGAGGGGGACAAGACGACGACGAGGGATGACATACCCCACCCCGCACCCCTCGCCCGCCGCGGGACACAACGCGGGGACCCCCGCCCCGTCCTGCCCCGCGTTCCCCCGGTGCCCCGCCGGGCGCAGAGACAATAGCGGAGGGGGGGCCCCTCCGGACCCCCGGCCCCGCACTCACCATCGCCGGCGGCGGGGCCGGGCAGCGTGTAGGGGGGCTCCAGCGGGGCGTAGGGGGGCGCGGGGGCCCCGGCGGCCGGGAACGCCTCCGCTTTCAGCTTCTTCACCAGGAAGGAGCGGGGCATGGCGGGGCCGGGCAGCGCTGGACACCTCCGGTACCGGCACCGCCACCGGCCCCGGTCCCCGCACCGGCCCCGGCCCCCCCCCGCCCCGGCCCCGGCGCTCGGCCCCGGCGGTGCGCACGGAGAGGCGCGGGGAGGCGAGTGCGAGGGGCGGAGAGGCGGCAGGGCGGCGAGGAGGAGGAGGAGGAGGAGGAGGAGGAGGAGGAGGAGGAGGAGGAAGAGAAGGAGGAGGGGAAGAGGGGGAGGAGGAGGAAGGCAGGCGGTCGGGGGGGGGGAGGGGGCCGCTTCGCCCAGCCGCGCCCGGAGCCCCCCCCAGAGCCCCCCGAGCCGCCGGCAGCGCGGGGTGCCCCGGGCATCACGACACTGTGGGGTCCCTGGTCCCTCCCCCTGGTTCCTCCCCCCACCCCGGCCACGGACAATGGGGACACAGGGGGACGGGGGGAGGACGGGGGGGGAGGGGGGGGCACATGCCTCTGCCTCCCACCGCCTTTGTCTCCCTGCCGCCAGTCCCCGGGGCCAGGGAAGGATGGGTCTGCCGGGCGGGAGTCTTCATCCCCATCCCTGTCCCCATCCCCATCCCTGTCCCCCGTCCCCATTCCTGTCCCCTGTCCCTTGTCTCCGTCCCTGTTCCTGCTTCTTGTCCCTTTCTCCTCTCCTTGTCCTTGCTCCGTGTTCCCATCCCTGTTCCCTGTTCCCATTCCCACCCATCTTCCCTGTTCTCATCTCTGTCCACAGTCCCTTTCCACTGTCCCCTTTCTCTTTCCCTTCTCCCTTCTCCTGTACCTTTTTCTCTGTCCTCAACCCTTTTCCCTCTTCCCTGCCCTCATCTCTGTCCCACCTCTGTCTTGTCCCCATCCCTGCTCACTGTTCTCATCCCTCTTTTCCCACCTTCTCTCCCTTTCCCATGTCCCTGTCCCACTCCCAGTCCCCAGGAAACACAGTGACCTTTGGAGCCACAACAATAGCCAGACTCGTGGCAGTTCATTGTTCCCTGCCAGAGCCCCCACTCTCACTCCCCCCTCGTCTCACTGGAGCCCCCCCTCCCACTCCCACTCCCCCCCCTCCTCTCTGCGCTCCGCTGC
>NW_024580668.1:7259000-7321944 GCF_017639235.1 Corvus kubaryi | reverse complement strand
CTCCCACTCCCACTCCCCCCCCTCCTCTCTGCGCTCCGCTGCAGGCAGCCGGTGGTCCGGGACTGCTTTTCCCTGCAGTTGTGCCATCTGAAGGCCGGAGTTGTGCCATCTGAGGGCCAGTGGGTGACACGGGGACCTGGCTGGCAGCTGGCCCTGCTCTCCCTGAACCTTGTGCAATGCCGAGAGTGTTGCAGCACTTAATAAGGATGGTCCCTCAGCTGTCACTGCAGGCAGAGCACAGCTGGCACAGGGCAGCCCTGGGCACACTGGCCCCTTTGGCCGGGGATGTGGCACTTAGTCTGGGGACCAAAAGCAGCACTCCCACAGGCAGCACCACGGGTCTGCCTGCTCCCAGCTGTGTCTGCTCCTTCAGTCGTGCCCAGAGCCACGTCTGGAGCCAGCCCTGCATCGCAGTGCCCCTGCTCACTGCTTTGTGTGGTATCCCACAGCCCAGAGCATCCCACAGCATCCAGCAGTATCCTGTAGCCCAGGGCATTCCACAGCCTAGAGCATCCCACAGGCCACGGCATCCCACAGCATCCCACAGTGTCCGATATCCCACAGTATCCCACAGCATCTCACAGGATCACACAGCTCAGTGTATCCCACAGCTCACAGCATCCCCCATCCCAGAGCATCCCATATCCACAGCATTCCATATCCTACAGGATCCCAGGGCTGCTCCCCCCTGTAGTCCGGGGTCTCTCCACTTGCTCCTGCAGCACTCGGCCAGGGATTGCCGGCAGCACCACGAGCCCCATCTGTCCCTGCAGCACTTCCCTGACGTCAAGGCTCTGCCAAGTTCAAGGTCACCTTTCCCGGAGGGCTGCGGCCCCGAGGGGACATTGCCTGCCGGGCTGCTCTCGGCATCCCACACACACACTGGGCTCCCGGCCTCCGCTCCCTGATTTAGTTATCCGTGCGTGTGCCTGTTCTCTCCTGGAAGGCACGTTTGCAGAACGGGCGATTACTTACGCCCTAGTTGGGCCTGCCTGCCCGCTGCCCGCTGCCTGCCCGCTGCCTGCCCACTGCCTGCTGCCTGCCCGCCCGCTGCCCTGGGATTTTGTCTCTCTCCAGGCTGCGGTGTAATAAGGGAGGTAATTAAGTGTAAAAGGCAGGAGGAGGGAGGGCTGGGAGGGGGGAGCAGCCCCGGCTCCTTTTGGAGGCAGGGGACTGCGATAATGTATGGTAATAACCGCAGCCAGCCCTGCCGAGCTGATAGCGCTGACGGCAGCGCCTGGGCCCCCCCAAACCTGCCCCCACCACTGTGGGGAGGGGGAGCAGTGCCAGAAGAAAGGCTCAGCCTTCCTCCACCGGGTTTGTGCCTTCCTGAGCAGCTGTATGGAAATAATTCCCATCGGAGGCAATTGTTTCTCTGACAAGAGGGAGGGGGCTGGGGGGGTAACGTGGGTGAGGGGTTTTGGGGGCTCTCAAAGGCGGGGTTTTGGGGGCTCTCAAAGGCAGGATCATCCTCTTGGGGGGCAGGGGGAGAGAGGTCAGGTCCCTACTTCAGCTCCCAGTCTACCCACAAGGGACACATCGTGCTACTGGAATGAGACAAGCTGCCCCGCCGTGCCCCCCATCTCTCACTGGTCCTCAGCTCCCCCATCCTCCACGGACCCTGGACACAGGCTGTGGGGTCAGCCAGGATCTGCCAGAGGATGCCCACTAGTGCCGGGGGGCAGAGCCTTCACTCCTGCCCTCCCTGCTGCCTCAGCTGCAGGACCCCCACCACTGCCGGCTTGGGGGGCTGCTGGCCATTAGGTATTCCAACTGCGTCCTTCCCAGAGGCGCCCGGGTCGCAGCCGGAGCCCCGAAGTGGCTCCAATCCGTGGTCTGGTGCTGCCGCCGGCGCAGAGAGCAGATGACAGACAAAGGGCCGGGGACAAAGGCCCGGCTGCCTTGTGCCCCAGGGAAGGGGCGCAGGCGCGTGCAGGGCACGGGTGCTGTCCCACCCCGGGGCTGCCGCTGTCCCGACCTCCCGTGCTTGCCATGCCCCAGTGCCCACTTGGCCCCCGCCCTGGCTGGCATGGCTAGGGCACAGTTGGGTACCAGGTGGCCCAGCCCTGGCACCGGTGCTGCGGCACCCCTGCCGTGGGCATTGTGCCCACGCTGCTCTGGTGCGGGGCTCTGCTGTGGTCCCTCCCCAGCTCTGCCCGTCTCAGGGTGCAGCAGGGCTGAGATGGGGTGCAGGGGGCACACGGCTGTGGGGAGGGAGCAGAAAGCACAGATGGGACCACAGCAGACGGTGGCAAATATCACGCATGTCCCTCCAGTCCCACTGTGCCTCAGTTTCCCCAGCTGCTATTGGGGGCCTTGTGAATGTCCCATGTCGCCCACCATCCCCCTCCCCACGGCCGCCTTTGTCCCCACTCCCCCCAGCTGGCTGCAAACCCCCTGTCTGGGGGCAGCTGCCACAGCACAGGGCCGGGAACACCACCGGTGCTGCCGGGTGCAGCTGGGGCTGTGCCCACCCACAGAGCGCAGGGGGGCTTTAGGGCACGATGCCAAACGGTGCCAGATCCCCCAGGGGAAGGGATAGGACATGGCCCCAGTTGAGAGGTACCCAGGTGGGGGGCACTGGAGCATGGAGGGTGCGGGAAGCAGGGAGGCAGAGAGCTGAGTAAAACACCTTCTATTGCTTTCACATGATGGGAACACCCTGTGGGACAAATCCCTGAAGATGCTGCTCCCTGGCAGAGCCCATCAGGGAGCTGGTCCCAGACCATCCTGGTCCCACTGCTGCTTCCAGGCCAGCCAGCCTCGCTGATTTTGGGAATTCATGCTGGCAAGAGCAGCGGTCTTGGGGTGCCCACCCCACTCATTCTGGGCACTGCAGGCTGCAGTAGTCAGCAGATTTGAAAAGGCTGTAGACATTGACAAGGGGGAACATGAGCAGCGCCCCAAGGAGGGAGCCCAGCTGCTCCAGCACCCCGTACCACACCAGTGCACTGTGGCTGCGGCTCCGCAGGATCACCCCGGCCATCGCCTTCACGTAGGAGAGTGTCCCAGTGAACAGCACCCAGGAGAGGATCTGGTGGCACAGATGAGAGAGAGGTCAGGGCTGGGGGATCTCCACTGAGGGGACAGGTGAGGTCAGGTCCAGGTGTGGTGTCAAAGACCTCCCTGAGTGAGAGGGACACCATAACTTACGATGATGGCATCGCCCCACTGGGACTGCTGGAGGAGTGGGCAGGGACTCATCACCGCGATGGCCATGTTGTAGGCACCAAAGCCTGTCCCTGCCATGGTGAGGATGCCCATCAGGGTCAGGGACCTGCAAGAGACATGCAAGTGTCACTGGAGAACACTACCTGTCCCTGGTGAACAGCACAGGCACACAGCACATTCCGGCTCCTTGCTGTCTCCATCCTCCTTTCCCGGGGTGTCTGTGCTGCCAGGGCACGGGCACCCCACAGACCCCCTCCCACCCCCAACTCTTGCAAAGTAGGGGCCACTCTTAACGGCAGAAGCCCCTGGTGTGCACCCTGCTGCAACCCCCAGGACCCTACAACCCACCTGCTGGGCAGGAGCATGGCCACGATGCAGGCGAGGGGGTTGGCCATGGAGCTGAGCGTGGCTGCCAGGTGATAGGTGGTGTGTCCATAGGGCAGGCAGGAGTAGGACTGCACAGATGGCAGGACCCCGTTCGTCAGGGCACTCACCCAGGCGATGAGGAGGTAGATGAGGGTGAGCTTGGTTAAGGAGTAGGAGAACTTCTGCGGCAGGATGTCCCCAGGTCCCTTGAGATCCTTTGAGCATGAGCAGCCTCTGCTCAGCTGCAAGTCAGGTCCCTCGTGAAGGACCTGGTCAAATGAGTTCAGCACGATGTTGCTGGAAAAGAGGTGCTGCTTAGAGAGCTCCCACACCTTGGGCTGCCGGGTGAGGAAGAAGAAGGCCAGCAAGCAGGTCAGCATCATTGCAGTCATGAGCAGGAAAAAGATGAGGGTGGAGAACTTGGGTGGGAGGTAGCGTGACTCCAGATGGAAAATGGTGCTCTCCACGGTCTCATTGCCGGTGGTGATGTTGACCTCGTAGCTGACATTGGTGCAGCTGGAGATACCAGAGCCCTGGCCCAGGGCAATGAGAGCAGGGATCAGCCCACTGAGCCCTTCGCCTATGAAGAAGGTGGATGTGTACTGGGGCTGCAGCTGCATCATGAAGGGCAGGAAGGTGACAGAGGAGGTGCAGTCCACCAGGGCCAGGAAGAAGGTAAGGACTAGGAAGGGGATGCTGTGGGATGTCCCGGAAATGAGGGACGTGTGGTTCCAGAGGAAAGCCAGGAGCAAGCAGGCCATGACACCCACGGACACAATTGCATAGATAACAGCCACCTCCTTCAGCAAGCCAGGCCGAAAGCGATTCATGAGGGTGACGAAGAGTGGTCCCACGTTGGCCATCTGGATGATGATGGTGATGTACGAGGGCAGGTACCACTGCTCTGGCAGCACCGTCACCAGCAGTGGCAACTCCACCCACAGCCCATTGATGGCCACCCAGGAGCCCATGCCAAAGGCACAGGCCAGAAGGTGGGTGAGAAGTGCCATGGCTCAGGGCTGGGTGCCTGGGCCTGGGAGTGACGCTGCTGTGCTGTGGGGAGAGACTTTGATGAGTGGTGAGGTGAGATCTGACCCTTCCAGATCCTGGCCCTGTCCTCCCATGACCACTGCCTGCATTGGTAGAACAGCTTCCCTCCTACGTTCTGTGGGGGTGTGGGGCCCACAGCCCAGCCCAGCCCCACTTTGCCCTCTGCAAGCCCTGCGGACCCCTCTGCCCCCTTCAAGTGATGACAGGGTGCCCTCCTGCCCTGGGTGTGGATCCTGATGAGCTCCACCTGGTCTCATCCCGGAGGGCTGGGGCTTGGGAGCAGCAAGTGCGGTACCCTGGAGGGCATTGAACCTGTGCCAACTCACGTTGCAGCTCGGTGCAGCCTGGAAGGGCTCGGCACAGCCGGGTGCAGGGGGAAGAGGGCTCTCACCTGGGGGCTGAGTGTCCTGGGCAGCTGCTCTGCTGGGAATGGACGCCTCGTACCTCCCACTGCATCCGCAGGGCAGGACGACGCAGCGCCCGTCTCCTCCCAGCCAGGACCCGCGCGATCCCGACACGCCCCGGTGGCCGCGGGAGACAGGCCCCAGCAGCCCATCCTGCAGCCCAGCCTCGGCTCGTACCAGTCAGCTGAGTCAGCTGGGATCCAGACACCTCCCTTGCCCACTCTCATCCCGCCCCTGGGAAGAACTCTGACGTCCCTACGTTCCGTGTCCCCGCAACCCCGCGGAGCCGTCTCCAGTTCTCTCCCGGGGCGTTGAGGCCGCCAGAGGAAACTCACGTCTCACGGGGCTGAGCCTGGCGGGCGCAACAACCCGCTGATGGTCCCGGCCCCGGCCCCGCGGGGAGGCATCGGGGCTGGAACAGGAACCAGGAAGGAAACGGGCTCCGGTCTGACCGGTCCCTCGGCAATCTCCCAAGGGGAACTCACTGCGCTTTGGGGACAGGCAGCACCACGCGGGCGGGAGCCACTCCTGGCTGCCGCAGCAGTGACGTGAGGCGGGCACGTCACCACCTCCGGATGCGTACGGGTGATAGCCTGGCCCTGCTCTGCTCCTCGTCTTTGGTCCCAGCTGGCAGAGTCCCCAGCTCAGGGGGGTTATTATTCTTGGCGGTGTCCTGGACTTTGTCCTTGTCCCCGCCTGAACTGCGTCCCACCTATCACAGACTCTTCTTGCAGGTGCAAGTGTGACCCGGTGGCGGTTCCTGTCCCCATCAGGATCTCTGCGGGGTCAATGGGTTGGCACGGGGCGCTGGGGAACCTCCGAATGTGGCAGCTGTCCCACCTTGGGACACTGCGGGGACCAAGCCGTGAGCCAGCGGATGAGCCACTTGCACCGGTCGGGAGGTGACACGGCTGAGGAGACAGACCCCAGGTCACCCCCAACAGCAACCCCCCCCCCCCCCCCCCCAATTCCAGGACCCCCGCCCCAGGATGCCTCATGGCAGCTCTTCCCCCAGCACCCACCGGGTGTCGCTGGGAGAGCGGGCTGCAGCCCTGCAAAACCTGGGGCTGGGCTGCCTTCTCCCGTCTGCTTCCCTGCCTGCTTCCCTGTCCTACCTGCCTGCAGTGCTCGTCCCTGTCCCTCGGGGGATACAGCCTGCCCCTCCACCCTGTCCTGCGCCTGTGGGAGCACCCGCGGCAGCCAGGACCGTTGGGTGCAGTGGGGACAAGAGTGTCCCTTGTCCCTGGGGCTGCAGGGACGCTGCGTGACCGTGGCGGGGGATGGTCACAGTTTGAGGTACTGCTGTGATTTAACCCCAGCAGGCAGCTCAGCCCCCCGCAGCTGGTCACTGACACACACCGTGGGATGGGGGCGAAAATGGGAAAAGATAAAGCGGTAAAAGGGACAAAACTGACGGATTGAGATAAAGTCAGTTTAATAGGAAAAGCAAGGAAGTCCGGCAGTCCAGGATATTGCGGGGGGAAGGGGGGGAGGGGCAGAGCTGTCCCATCCACGTCCCCTCCCAATTTCTATTCACCCCCAGCACTCTCACTCGCTGGTGGGGCAGCAGGAAAGTCCTTGGGGCTCTGTGAGCATGGCTCAGCCACGATCAAACACTCCTGGGTTAGCACTGCTTTCAGCACAACTCCAAAACAGACCCACGCTGGCTCCTATGGGCAAAATTACCTCTGCCCCAGTCAAACCAGTACAGGACCCCAGGAGACCTGGAAGGTGGGGAACAGGTCCAAGCTGCTGGGGGGAAACCAGGGGCAGGGGGCTTAGAGTGAGCCCGGGGCAGCTGAGGTCATTGTGTGTCCATGGCAATGGGGACAGGGAGGGGACGGCAACTGTCCTGTGTTTAATTTGTCGGCACAAAGAGGCAGCTCAGCCGGCAGTGAGACCCTTCCCGGGGGCGAGTGGCTATGGGGCAGAGGCAGTTTGAGGGGGTGCTGGGTGTGGGACCCCCGTGCTGCCCCTTCACGCTACTCACCTAAATCCACCCGACGCGCGCTGCCTGCCCTGCCTGTGCTTTCTCCGCCCCCTGCCTGCCCCCCAGCTGAGCTCCCGGCCCCCCGGCCCCTCGCCCCTCCGCACCCCCGGCAGATGCAAGCGCAGGCCCCGGAGGCAGATGGCAACATTTGGTAGCCGAGTGGTCCCTGCCTGCGGGACTTCGCTGGGCTGTGATGGCCATCCCTCCAGGAAGCCCCATCCTCATCCACCCAGGGCTGGGGGCCCCATCCCAACTGCAGCCAGTGCAGGCCGGGGGGTGCAGCAGGGATCCCCAGGGTGGGCACACTGCCCATGCTGTAGAGGTGACAGGGTGGCAGGAAGGCATGGAAGGAGTGGCAGCTCAGAAGAGCAGGGGTCTGTCCTTGAACTCAGCCCTGGCGAGACCCATCCCCTCATATCTTCTTCTATGTGTGAGCAGTGGGGATGGTCTGCCTGGGCAGAGGGTGGCTGCTGCTCCATTGCTGGGGGACAAAGCGACCCCCTCACTCCAGGGACTACTGGCCACCTTATTTGAGAGGCTATGACCCCCAGACTTGGGGACCGGCTGGCGGGTCTCAGCCTGGACCCTGGCAGCCCCAGCCCCATTTGCATTCCATTTCCATGTGAAAGGAGCAGGTCAAGTTGAAAGTTGAAAGGCTGGTGGGGGGCAGTCGGGAAGGGGCCGCTGCCGGAGGTGAGACCCCAACAAAAGGGCTGGATCCCCAGGGCCCAGTGTTCGCCTGGCCATGGGCTGCGGCCACGGCCCCACGGCAGCCGCCATCTGTGGGTCTGTGCTGCCGCCACCACCGGCCAGACAAAGGCCTCGTGCCCGGCCTGTCCCCATCTGTCACCTCCCTGGCTCCTGGATCCCTGAGCAGAGACCGAGTGTGAAGATCCTAGTGCAGGCAGCATCATTTCCTCTGCCCACCGGGAGTGGGGTGATGCTGGGTGCAGCAGGTGCCTCCCCGTTCCGTCCCCATGTTCCTTCTAGAGCGGCTCCGTAGAGCTCTCGCTGGGGAAACTGAGGCAGGAGGAGGTGGTGGCTTGTCCTGGGTCAGGGCACGGCAACGAGCTGGAATAAAACACCAGGAATTAACACCCAACATGAAGGGGCTGGGGACCTCTCTGCGTGGAGGTGCCCACACTGCTGAGCTGCGGCCCCGCGGCTTGGCAGGTGTTGCCAGGCACCCGTAGCTGCCTCCACCCAGCACTTCCAGGAGGGGAATTTGCCTCTCAGTGTGTTTTTTTCTCGTTGGCACCTTCATTTAGCATTGATGCCGAGGCAACAAGATAATGCTTGAGCTATGCAAAAACCTGTAGCTATGCAGAAAGAAGGAGTTACTTTGTAACAGGGTATTTAAATGAAGAGCTTTTTAGTAATCAGCAAATTAGCAGAACAAGCTGACTGCAAAAAGCTAACCACTGGCTATTTGAGCAGACAATGTTACAGAGCATGCGCAGGGAAGAGGGGTGAAAACTTCAAGCCCGAGGAAGACTTATGAGCCTTCATCAAAAACGACCACCAGGAGGCTGACGGCCACCTCGTTCAGGAACCGCGCGTGTGCTACAAGGGCTGACATAATCCTGTGATTAGAAAATATGTTGCAATATGAAGGTTAAGAAAGTATAATGTGCACATTAAGTAAAAAAAAGTATAAAAGCTGGTACTGTGCGAAGAATGGACGAGTGAGTTTGTGGTGGAGTTGTCCCACTCACTCCCGGCCTCGAATAAACCAATACCTGCTCTGTGGGCCTCATACTATGTTATCTTGCCTAGTTTTCATGCATCAGCAACCAGGAGGTCCCTGGCACGAGGGAGTGTCTGGAGGAGGTGAGAGCAAAGGCACTGCCAGTGCCCGATTGTCCCTCTGTTCACAAACACCGTCCACGTGTCCCTGGAGCAGCGGTGGAGATGATGCATCGGGTGCTGGGGGAGCATTCCTGCAGAAGGCGCTGTCCCAGAGCATGTCCTGGGATGCTCCCGGGGAGGGCGAGGCTTGGGGCGCTGCCTGGATCCAACGCCCTGCTCCAACGGGCCAGACGTGCCCGAGCAGCTCCTGCAGCTTCCTGCCTGCACCCGCACGGCCTCGGCACCTGTGGGGGGACGCAGCCTGCGGGCTCTGCCCTCGCCTACCAACTGGGATTTTCTAGCTCAGCCCATTGTGTGAATCTGGGCTTAGGGCAGCCCTCTGGCTCCCAGACTGTGTGCTTCTCTTGGCCCTTCTCCCTCCACCAGCTCCTTGTCTTTCTTGCTCCAGGAGCCGTTTGAAAAATGCAGGACTGTAACTGAGCGCCATGGAACAAGCCAAACACTCATTCCTTCCGTGCAGAGCCGAACGAAGATGCCTTTAGCGTGGAGCAGGAGCCACCCTGGGGCTGGGTTCAGGCCAGCAGGTTCAGGTGGCTGCAGGCTTGGTGACCCTGTTCCAGTCTGTCACCTCCCTTCCTACTATCCCATTTATTTCCCTACATTTTGGAGTTTGTTGCTGCCGGGTGCATGAGGAAACAAGGTGAGATTTCCAAATCAGAGCAGGCCCTGCCGACTGGCCACACCAGTGATATAAGGGAATCTGGGTGCCCACAGGAATGCTGGGAATTTCCCCTGCATCCCTGAAGCCCTAACCCAGCACCAGGACCATCTGCCCACAGCGAGCAGTGACATCCAGAAGCGTTTTGGCTTTGTCCGTGCGAGCACCTCGGGCCGTGTACGCAACCAGGCTGCTCAGCCGGCACCGCGGGCTGAACCGGCACCTGGGACGTCACCGGGCACCGTCACGCTGTGTGACGCAGCCTGGCATGGAGGAATGCCCCGTGGTTTCGATCCCATGTGAGCGCTGAGTTGCCTCGGAGGGCGTCCTCGCCCGGCGCTGACTCAGCGGCAGCCGCCGCATGCAGAACCGCTCCAGCACCCTCCAGCCGCCGGCACGGGGGGAGACGGGGAGGACGTGGCTGGGGAGCAGGAGGCGTGGGGACATCAGGACACCATCGGGACACCCTCGGAAAGAGAGCAGGGAGAAGAAGCGTGGCAGCTGATCCGTGCCGAGGAGGCTCCCACGCCGCAGGGCTGATCCAGGTGGGTGGCGGAGGTGGTGCTGGTCCCCTGCTGGTCCAGTGCCAGCAGAATGGGGCTGGGTGAGCCGGTGAAGGGGTCATAACCGTGTACCTCTGGAGCAACTTCTCCAGGGAGGAGGTGACCTGGTGTGCCATGTGAACGTGGCTGGACTGCCCACTCCAGGAGGGAGAGCAGCTGGGGCCACACTGGGCAATGCCCAGAGCTCAGATCCCCGCGCTCCGACTGGGTTTGGGGCATGGGATTATGTTGCCGTGTTTCTGGAGCTGTTCGGAGGGCGGCTCCGCTCGGCTCGGCTTGGCTCGATGCAGCCAAGCTCGGTGTGGCCGTGCCAGGGCAGCGGCTCAGCACCGCAGGAATGTGGAGCAGCAGGTTGTAACCGGCCGGGCTGTCCATGCTGGGGAGGGGACCCCAAGCTGGCCACAGGCGGCTGTTCCAGGGGTCCCGTGTCCTTGTCCCTGCACTTCGACAGCCGTGGCTTGGCTGAGCATCTGGTACAAGGCTGAGCTCCAGTGCCTGACATAGGGACATTTTCCCGCTTTGCTTTGCCTGGGGGGCACTTTTGCACCCCTGTGCTGAGTCGGGGAGCCCTCCCTGTGCTGGGCACAGGTACAAGGACAGTGAAGCTGGCCATTGGCGCAGGGGCTGGGCAGCACTGGACCCGAGGGGTCGGGCAAAGGGGTGCAAAGAGCTGCCCGGGGAGGAGGCAGGAGGATTTGTGCCGGTCCTGGGACCATTCTCAGCTGTCGCCACGCCTGGCCGCCCCCCTGCAGACATTTTCCAGGTCAGGAGGCAGCATGTCGCCCCAGGCAGGGGACGAGGACGGGGACAGGGACAGCCAGCCTCCCCCGGGCCACTCGTCTGTCACAGCGTGTCAGGGGGATGCACCGTGTGCTGTGCAGGGACCCTGCTGGGGTCCGGATTCTGGGGGTGCTGGGGCTGACACGTTGGCACCCGTGGGCTGGCAGGGGGTGCAGACATGGTTCAGCTGTGGCTCAGCCATGGCTCGGCGGGGCTGTGGGTGCCAGGGCTGGCTCCTGCCGCCGGCGGTCAGTGCTGGGACAGGCGCTGGGCTGCTCCCAGGAAGTTTGTGCAGGCAGGTGAGCGGGTGACGGTGGCAGCCGCCTGCTCGGGGCTGCCATGGAAGCGAGTGAGGCCACAGCACACCGGCCCCCGTCCTGCCCACCACTGCACCGGGTGAGTGCTGGGGCTTGCTGTCACATCCTCAGGGCTCATCAGTGCCCCAAATCGGGACCCTCAGGGGGAATCTCAGAGCAGCTTGGGAAAGGGGTGGGGAAAAGGGTCTGACCCACATATTCCTCTGTGTGCCCTGCCATTGCCGAGCCCCTCTGGATATTGGGGCCACTCTGGGTGTGCCCACCCCTGGTCAGGGGACTGCAGAAGGGTGCAGGGCTGGTTTGGGTGCCCTCCCCCCCCTTTTCGCTGTGGGCGGGCTGATGTCTCTGCGTGGCCGTTGTGGCGGCTGCGCTTGTTGGGGTTGGCAGGGACCCAAGGACACGGGGTGCACAGGGCCCCACGCTGCTCCGAGCACACCGCGGCCGGGGAATCACGAGTGGAAACAAACCCCCGTGAACTCCACGTACTTTCCAAGGAGCTCCAGGATGGGAGCAGGGAGCCTGGGTGCAGCCCCGGAGCTTGCGAGAGGGCTGAGAACTGAGGGAACAGCAGAGGGAGTGGAGCACCGAATCCACCAGCCCGGCAGGGTGGTGGGTGATGGAACCCTGGGCATGGGGAATGCACCCCTGGGAGCAGGCAATGCACCCCTGGGCACGGGTGATGCAAGGATGTAGATGAGACACCCCTGGGAGAAATCAGTGCTGCCCTGGGAGTGGGTGATGCACGCCTGAGTGAAGGAAATGCACCCCCGGATGTGGGCAGTGCACTCCTGAGCACGGACGATGGGCACATGCAATGCACCCCTTGATGCGGGCGATGCTCCCCCGGCACCTGCGACCTGTGCAGAGCATCAGTGAGGGGTGCTTGGCTCTCTCCGCCCCCCTCGCTCCCCAGGGTGCCCCTCGCCCGCGACCGGGGCGCCCTCCCCGCCGGCGCCATTGGCCCCGGTGCGGTTTGAAGCAGGCGTGCGGCGCGGATTGGCCGGAGGAGTGTCGGGGAGGCTCGGCGGTGGCGGCGGAGGCGTGGTGACCGCCTTCAAATAGGCAGCCCGGAGCCGGCGGCGCAGCCAGTGCACAGCCTGGGTTGTCTTTGTCTGCCGTGGGGCCGGGGCGCGGGCAGGGGCAGCATCGCCGCCGCTCTCACTCCGGCCCCGCTCTCACTCCGGCCCCTCTTCGCAGCCGGCGGCACCTGAGCCCCTCGCTGCCCGTGGCGGCCGCCCACCCCGTGTCCCTGTGCCGGCACAGAGGATGCCCGTCGAGGCGCTGCAAGCCGGTGACACCATGAAGGGGGTGACGGTGACGGCGCCTTTCACCTCGGCCATGCCCGTCCGCATCCTCCGCAAAGGGCCCGCGTATTTCCGTCGGCACGCCGAGCCGGGGGCCGGGAAGCCCAGCGCAGTGGAGAGGCTGGAGGCCGACAAGGCCAAGTACGTGAAGAGCCAGAGGGTCGCCAGCACCAAGCAGGAGCCGGTGAAGCCACTGCTGCTCAAGCAGCCCCTCTTCACCCCCGGGGTGCGCCGGGCTGTTCTCACCCCCAGCCGCAGGGCACCCCCGGGGCCGCGTCGCGCCGATGCTGCCAGCCCGAAGACCTCCCTTGACCTGGAGATCCTCAACAACCTCATCAACCTCTGTGACAGCCCCTTCCCTAAGGCGGAGAGCCCGCTGGGCAGGGAGTGCAGGTGGCGGGCGGAAGCGCCGGCGGTGGAGGGGGCTGTCAAGCTACCGGAGAGCCCGGCCATCACCAAGCCCCCCGGCAGTGTGGCCGTGCGGAGAGTGGACGTCCGTCCCTGTGGAGCTCCGCGGAGCCCAGTGACACCGGTGCCTGCATCCCCCATCCCAGGTGGGCTGCCTGTGACCCCGTCCCGGAGCTCACCCGCCCGACCCGAGAGCGCCCGCCGGCAGCCGCTGCTGCACCGCTCCAAGTCGGACCTGAGCGACCGGCTCTCGCGGGCCACCGCCGACCTGGAGCGCTTCTTCAACTACTGTGGCCTTGACCCCGAGGAGATGCAGGACATGGGGGCTGAGCGCTTCGCCCGCGCCAGCTCCGACATCGTGTCCCTCAAGTTCCACAGCGTGAGCACGGCCAGCTCGGAGGGTGGCCACTCGCCACCCAGCGCTGCCACGCCGGAGGGGCGGCCGGCCGAGCGCGTGCCCTACGGCATCTCCATCATCGAGCGCAACGCCCGCGTCATCAAGTGGCTCTACGGGCTGCGCCAGGCCAGGGAGCCCCAGCAGGTCTCTGATGTGTAGCAGTGCCACGGTGGGCACCGGGGATGGGTTGCTCATAAGTGGGCAATGCTGGATGGGGACAGAGCACAGGCTGTGCCCTGGGAGGAGCAGGGACCTCTTGGGGGTGACAGGACCCTTGAACTCAGCCCTGCTGTGCTGCAGCATCACCGGCCCGATGTGGTCACCAGGGATCCATTGTCAGAGCCCTGTGCCAGCACTGGAGAGCCAGGTCCCTGCAAGCCCATGGGAAGGCAGAGGACACGTGTCCCTGGGTGTGTGGCTGGTCCCTAACACCCACGGGGCCTCATGTGTGGCTGCCCTGCCTGCACTGCTGGCCGCTCCTGCCTGTCCTGCTCCTCACCAGCACCCATGGGTGGGGTGCAAGGGGCTGGTTCCCCCTGCATGGAACAGGGACACTGCACCGAGGAAGGAGCTGCCCCCTTGCAGCCTCCACCAAGAGGGTCCCACTGCCTGGGGTGGTGGTCACATCCTGGTGGTCCCAGCTCATTGCTGAAGAAAAGCCTGGTGCTTTGAGGGGTGAGGGGGAAACCTGACCCCCTACTTCAAGCTGCCCAGGGCTGTGTGTCTGTGTGAGTGTCTGTGGGTGCCTGCGTTCCCCCCCCCAGCTGCCAGTGGGCACAAAGCTCCCACCATGCTGGGCCCGGTATTTATGAAGACAACAGTTCCTGTTTTCTACTCTTTTTTCTAATGTTTGATCTGTAAATAATAATAATGATAATGCAACTGGTTTTATTAAACGCCTGTGTTTTGGAGGCTGTGTGTTGTCTCTTGAGGCGGTGGAGGTCGGGATGGGACAGGGACCCTTGGGGTGCCATAGCTCTGCAGGGCTGTGGGTGCTGAGCCGATGGGTGCTGGAAGGGAATCATGGGTTCCGTGCTGCCGTGTGCCAGCGCGGGGCCCAGCGGGCACGGCAGGGCGGCAGTTGGGTCTGGCAGGTCCCGGCAGAGCCCCAGCTGTTGGGATTTCCCTCTGTGCCATGCACCCTCCCCTGCCTCCTTCCCTCACTCTGGCAAAGCTTGGCCAGGTCCCAGCCCTTCAAGAACTGGGAGATGGGAGCGGCAATAGCAGAGACCTCCCAGGTGGGCTGGGATCAAAGTCGGCGCAGGGAGCGCTTTGAAGATGAAAAGCCCCGTGTGTTCTCCCAGGGCAGCCTCGCATGGCACCGCAGCCCTCCTGGCACCTCAGGTGCCACCTGTGCCCTGTGGTCCCCGTGCTCCGGATGCGTCCCATGCAGGCACGTGTCTGCGGGGGAAGGTGACATCAAAGCCACCAGCAAGCGGATGCACACAGGGGACCCTACCTGGACCCTGGGCTTGCCGCTGCCTCCCTTCAGTGCCAGCCCCCTTAGGCAGCTGCTGGCCAAGGCAGCACCAGGGGCCCCTTGACCAGGGCTTCCATCCAGCACTTGGGGTCCCCAGAAAAGCTCTCATAAAGAAGAATTTACCACCCCAGCTTGATTCCTGAGCTGTTGTGTGTCCACCCAGATCCCCTGCCTGGGGTGCAGGATCCGACTCCTGCTGGGGTATTGTTAGGTCCAGCTGCTGGGAATGTGGAGGGCAGGATGTGGTGTCAGGACGTGGTGACAGGACATGGTCACAGGACATGGGGATGGTATCTGGCTGTGACTCAGGCTGAGGAAGTGCTCTGGGGAGGACACACACACCCAGGGGATCCTTAATGATGGCACATGGGGCACTGGGTGCCTTCCCAAGGAAAATACCCCGGAAACCAGAGGGTGATAGGGACCTGAGGCACTCGCTTGGGGACAGGCTTTGCCCTTGGGGAAATCTCTGAGGGAACCAGATCCTTGCTCGTGGCTGGGACCGGCTGTGCTGCCGGATTCCTCAGCATGGTGTGTCCCAGGGCTTGGTCTAAATTTGCTTCTATGGCTAAGGAGAAGGGGAGGGCCCCCACCAGTCCCCAGCCAGGCAGTGGCTGAGCAGCCACATGTCCCTGAGGTGCTGCCAGTCCTTGGTGTGGCTCTGGTGTCCCATGTCCTGCATGAATGGGACCTGACATGGCCATCCAAAGCCCTGGGTGCTCATACGTGCATGCATGATCCTGTGCATGCAGGATGTGTGTGTCTGTGTGTCCATGCCCTCACGTGTTTGTGAGCAGTGTTTCGATGTGCACACACAGATGCACAGACAGCAGCCGTGTTCCTGAGGCAGAAGTCTCCATCTGACCCCTGCCCATGGGACTGCCAGCATGAAACCCTGGCACAGACGTGTTCAGATGTGCGTGTTCCCCCCCGGAATGCCCTCCCCCCCATCGCCTGTCCCCACTGGGGACAGCAGGACAGCGCCGTGCTCCCTATCGCTTTCCCTGGCAGCTGCTTCCCGGTGGCTCCGGTTTCATGGGGAGTGCAGCTGAGCCCATCAGTTATTTCCAGAGAGGACGGACAGCCGGGGAAATGTCCATCACCCTCACCCTCTGTGCTGAGATTCCCCATGGGTGCCCCTTGTGCAGGCAGGAGGTGCAGGCAGGCAGCCAGGACAGAAGGAAAACCGGCAGCGCCGCCCCCTGTGTTTTCCATTTTTTAATTATTCCCCACTGATGAGCATCTTCTGGAAGCGCCAACAACGTCACGTGCTTTAATCAGTGTTAATTAGCGGGTGCCTCGGGACAGTGATGAGGGCAGGCAGCAGGAGCCCCCCCGCCGCTGCGTGCACAGCCGGTGTCGGTGCCAGCACCCACCACCTCCCGCCTCCCAGCCCTTTTAACCCACAGCCCCCTCCCCACCCACGACCCCCCAGCCCCTTCCTGCCCATCCTGGGGCCCTGCCAGCCCCTGCCAGCACAGTGTCTGCTCCCAGCAAGCGCCGTCCAGAAATGGGCCACTGCCCATCCCAGGACTGGTCCCCATGAGGGTCCCCAAGGACATCCCCTGCTGTTCCCGTCCTCTCTGAGGGCTGGAGAAACCCAGCTCCATCCCGTGAGGAGCAGTGCCTGTCCTGCCATACATGGGGACAGTGGCTCAGGCCATGCTTTGAAGGGGACAGCCTGTGGCCCTCTGCATGGCTGTGTCTGGACAAAAGGGGAAGGAGGGATGCCACCAGCCCCCCCATGCTCATGAGGATTCCTGTCCCACCCCAGCCCCTCTAATCCTGCAGGAGAACAGGATGGTGGGGGATTTACAATATCCAAAACCAGTGAAAAGGCAAAGCCCCCATCATTTCTGGGGCCCCTCTGAATGCACATGGTCCCAGCGATTTTCAGAGCCCCATCACTGGGGGGGTCTTGGACCCTGTCCCCAAGACAAAACCCTGAGGCCCAGCAGAAATTCAGAGAGAGAAGCTGAGGCAGGATCAGGGGGTTTCCATATGCTGAGCCCACTTTGGCAGGTTTGGCTTTGTTCCCCTCCAGCTCCTGCAGCTCCAGCTCCTGCAGCGCCCTTCACCCCTGCCCACAGTTCCCCTCCAGCATGGCTGTGGTGACACTGCAGGCTTCTGAAAAATGGGATAAACGAGAGTGAAAAATATAACTCATGGCAAAAGTTCCCTGCAGCAGCTGGGGCATCTTAGCTGCCTCTAACCATCCCTCGTCCCGGACTTCTCCCTCAGCGCTGGCACTGGCCACAGGCACGTTAGAAGCTGGTGGGTCGGATCATCATGCGGGTGCCCTTTAGGGAGTAGCTGGGCCCCTGGAAGTGGTGCCAGCGGATGCCATTGAGCTTGCGGATGTTGTTCCGGGCTGGGTAGTAGATGCCATTCAGGTTGGAGAGGCCACAGGCATCAAACCACCATCCTGTGGGAAGGGAACAGGGCGGGAGGGTGGCATCGCAGGCTGGCACCCACGGGTGCTATGTGGGGGTGTCCCCCTGCTCCACTCACCTCCCGAGAGCATCTGGGCGCACTTGCAGAGACAGTTGTCGTTGTCAGCGTCACGGGTGCTGAATTGGGTGCCCTGCAGTGCCAGGCCGCTCTGCTGCCCAGCCGTGCCACTGTAGTCCTGCAGCGACAGCCTGTGCCCAGCAGGAGCACAGCCACTGTCACTGCTGGCTGCCGGGGCAGGTCACAGAGCCCTCAGCACTGCTCAGGGGCTGCCAGGAGCTGAACACAGCACAGAGGGATGCGGGCAGAGATCCTGCGGTTCCAGCTTGGCCTCCTGTCCTTGGTCCCCAAGGGTGGAGGTTGTGCTATGCTGGGGCAGAGAGGACCCCCCGAGTCTCCTCCCGTCCTCTTGCTGGGGGTCAGCTCAGTGCATGCATGGGATGGATGGTGCAGGGGATGTCTGGGGTCTGGTTCCACCTCCAGCCCATCAGTGAAGTCCCCCAGCTGCTGTCCACTCTCCTGCCCATGGCCAGGAGCACACGGTCATGGCAAGCTGGGCATCAGGAGTGCAGCATCCCTCCCTAGACGTGCACAGCCTGGGGATGCCCAACACCCCTGGGAATGTCTGGTGGCCACAGCTGCATCACCTCCCTTGCCCAAACAACGAGCCCCAGTGCGAGTGCCCAGGTTGCTGCCTGGGATAGGAACTCCCACTGGGATGGCAAATCCCACTGCCTTGATGCGATTTTATACATTAAAAATCTACTTCTCAGGAGCCCAGGGAGAGATGAAAGTGTCCCAGCAACGTGCCCGGCACCTGGCATCATAACTATACCAGGACAACTCAGCAAAGCCTATGGTGATCCTGCACCTCCCTGGGGCACACATCCAGCCCTTGCCCCTGGCCACTGCTGCCCACAGGGCCTGGGGACAGTCAGAGATGGGGGGTGCTGGGTGGCCATCCCCACAGTGCCTCTCTCCTACCTGTAAAACTGCCGCTCACTTCCCAGCTGGAATTTCCTGTAGTGGGCATACACCTGGCTGCCCTCCCAGTCCTGCAGCTCAACTCTCAGGGCGTAGGGCACCCGGCTTGTCAGCAGGTGCACGGCCTCGTTCCCCAGCCAGTATTCCCCTGCCACGTCCCCGAAGCCCTGTGGAGCAGCAGGGTGGGTGACTTCAAGGTGCCTGGGGTGCCCCCAGGGTGTCCCCCTCCCTGGTCAGGCACACACCTGCTTGTACTCCCTCCAGCTCCTCTGGAAGCTGAGGCTGCCGTTGGCACGAATCTGGATGATGGTCCAGCCCCCTCGATCCGTCTCCATGTCACAGTACACCTGCAAGGGGAGTGAGGGACAGGCTGGAGGTGCCTTGGAGTGGGCGGCCAGGTGCATCCCTGCCAGGCTGGGCAGCTCAGCGCGGGTGCTCTATGGGTACTGGGGCTGGCTGAGGGGCAGGAGAGGGTGTGCCGTGCCCAGTGCCTGGTTGGGGGGAGGTCTCTCCTCCCTCCATGGCTGTGGGCAAGGGCTGGAGTCTGGTGCTCATAGGTCAGGGTACCTTTAAAATCAGTTTTATACCCTCATTTGGAAGGCCGTGCTTTCACCCCATGGATGCTGTCTTCGCCCCTGTGCAGCCCCCAAGGCTGGATGGGGTGGAGAAACTGCTCTGGGATGTGCCAGGCAACAGGGATCTGGTGTGGGGCTGGTGTGCACTGGGTGGGCAACACTCTGGGCTGCTGCAGGGAAGCCCTCTCTGGACTGTGCTCACCTTTTTGGGCTCGCTGAGGTTGGCAATGTGCAGGGTGTAGATGCCACTGGTGCGGATGCCCGCCCGGCGCACCTCGGCACAGTCCTGGAATTGCTGCTCCTGGCCAGGTGATACGGCTGTGGCAGAGAGGACAGTGAGAAGGCAGAAACCCTGATGACCCTGCAGCCCTGCCTGGTTTTGCTGCTCTTCCCTCTCCCTTTGGATGCCTTTGTGCTCACAGATTATTTTTTTCCTTCTGCGCCATCTCCAGAGGGCTGGGCAAGGCAGCTGTGCCACTGGGGCTGCTGCCAGCCTAGACCCAGGAGTTTGCCATGGCTGGGAATGGTATCAGGCTGTGGACCCACTCCCTGGGGCTCCAAGCTGCTCCTTGGTTGCAATGAGTGGATCATTTTCTAGTGGAAGGTGTTCCTGCCCATGGCAGGGTGTTGGAAAGAGATGAGCTTTAAGATCCCTTCCAACCCAAACCATTCTATGATTGAACAATTCTGTGATTTTTGAGGTGAAGTCACTTAAGCTGAGCAGACCACAGGGGCACCCTGACACCCTCCTGGAAGGATGAGGAGGTTTCCCACTGCCCCCCCTCTGCCCGCACACACTGCTCACCTCTGCCCTGGGAGACGAGGTGCACCAGGCTCTGGACAGACTGGAGGAGCTGGAGCTGCTGGCGCTGGAGCAGGCTGGTGTTGGCACTGGCAGCCAGCAGCGTCCTTTCCATCTCCTCGATGGTGCCACTCTGCCGGCTCAGCAGCCGCTGCAGCTTCTCCTTCTCCAAGTGGGCCCCCGCCAGCTCCGCCTGCTGCTTCGTCTCCATCTCCAGCACCCGCACCTCCAGGATGCTGGGAGTGGGATGCAGTGGTGATGGGGTGGCAGAGTGGAGCCAGCTGCAGCTGCGGTGTCCCAGCATGTCTGCAGGGACCCACTGCTGTCCCCATCCCCTGCTGCACCCCCTGAATTGTACCCTTACACCTGGGATGTGGCCAGCCAGGGGAACTCAAAGCCCAAGAAACCCTGCTGGGGTTATGCAGGGACCCCAGCCAGCACCTGGAGGGGTTCAAGCCCCCTCAAAGCACAGTGTGAGGTGGGAGAGACCGGCCTCCTTGGGGGGTCCAAGGGCTGTGGGGGTCCCTGAGCTGCCCCAGCCCCTACTTGTTTCTGTTCTGCAGCTTGTGGATCTCGTTGGTCTGCAGCAGCAGCTGCTTCTCCAGCTTGGTGGTGGATAGGGAATTCTCCTGGAGCTGCATCTCGATGCGCCACGTCTGATTCAGCACCTGCCTCGGGAGCAGAGGGGAGTGTTGGCATCAGCAGCCAGAGCCACACACACCCCTGGTGTCACCGGGCTGGCCGGTCTCTGGCACACAGCCCTGGTACCTCTGCCACTGGGCATTAAACCCTGTGTCACCTCAGGGAATTGCTTTTATCTGCAGACAAATCATGCCATCCACCACGGTCTCAGGGTGGTGGGGATGTTGGGACACACAGGCCACGGGCCATACCTGGGCCTCCACATCAGTGAGCTTGCGGCTCTGCTCGGCGCTGCGGTTGAGGAGGGAGCTGCCGATCTCCAGCATGGTGGCGGTCTGGTTCTGCGCTGCCGTCTGCCGCAGCTCCGCCATCTCCGGCTTCATGCTGCTCTGGATGTAGCTCTCCAGCTGTGCAGGGAAGTGGGGATGCAGTGGGTCATTTGGGCACCTCTCTGGTGTCTCAGCATCCCAGCTGAGCCTGGCACCACTGGGCACAGCCTCCAGGCACAGCCCTGTGTCTCTGCATAGCTCGACCCACCTCAGGGCCCTTGGAATCTTATCAGAGGACAGAGCGAGATGAGCTGCTGCAGGGGAGGCTCCTCAGGCACCGGCTGCCAAGTTTCCTGGGCTGTGGTACCAGCTGGGGCCTGGCACGGGCTTCTGTATGCCCAGGTGTGCTGGTGAGCTGGGTGCCGAGCAGCCAGGCAGCGAGTGGCTGGCATTGGCATTGGCATCAGCACTGACATCAGCATCAGCTGCCAGCCCCCAACCACTGGTTTCGCAGGGCTGAGGATATGGAGGGTGAGGGGACACCATCAGCCAGGGAAGGTGGGTGTCCGGCACCCGGTGCTGCCCCACCATGTGGAAGTACTCGGGGCTGGGAAGGAGCTGGCTGCCGCCACAGCTCGGACACAGCTGAGATGACGCTTCCGCTTTCCCAGCCCGCGGGGGAGCCGCCTTTCCCAAAGGCTTTGCTATTTCTGGCAGCCCTGCCATGAGGTTCCCATTCAGCCCCTCCCCAGGGTGATGGCCTCGGTGGGGGCACGGTCCCTCGGCGGGGGCCACGGGGAGCGGAAGGGGCCGCGCTGCCGCCCACGCTGGGAAAGCAGCCCCTGAGAGCAGGAGGGACGGGGGCTGCCCAGCTCCCTGCACCCCACAGATCCTGCTGTCCTGCAATGCCCAGATCCCACTCCCTGCCTGAGCTCCCCAGTGCTGCAGGCAGAGCCCCACATCCCCCTGCATCTTGCGGGGTTGTGGACCAGAACCAGCAGGGCTGGGATGCTGCTCTCTGGGCGGTGTGGAAAGCAGGCAGTGGTGACGGGATGTTCTGCACCATGGTGGGAATGCCGTGGTGCTGGGATGCTCGGCACTGTGTCGGGCGGGCAGCAGTGCTGGGATGTTTGTTTGATGATCATGATGGGCAGCAGTACCAGGGTGTTCAGCACCATGGCAGGCAGCAGCATTGGGATACTCAGTGTGGGAGTGGGGCCGGCAGCGGGCCAGGGCACAGGGCTCTGCACTTGTTTGGCATGATGAAATCCCACTGTTCCCTCCTCCCTGGCATCAGGCAATGGCAAAACCATCACCCCACTGTCAGCACCCATGTGGGGCAGGAGGGTCTCGGGGTGGGAAGGTCCCAGGGCTGACCATCCCAGCCAGCATTGCCTGCACCCCCTTCCCTGGGGATTTTCCCTCGCAGGAACATGCTCTCAGGGAGGAAGCGGGGAGAGGTCGGAGAGCCATGTCTGGAAAACATTTCCCCGAGCTGAGGGATTGCTGGAGAGTTTCCCTTTAACCACGTCGTTAATCTTGTTGCTTCACAGGGCTTGGGGAGGCCTTTTCTCCCTCTCAGTCTTGCTTTTCGCTTTTTTTTTTTTTAAATAAACATATCTGTGAGCCGAGGGCAGAACATACCCACGGAAAAGGTCAGGCTGGCACGAGGAAGGCTGAGAGCTCTGGAGACGGAGCCCTGGATCCTGGCTCCAGCAGCTCCCTGGGAGCTGGAGAGGGGCACAGTGTCCCCAGCCATGGGTGGCATAGGGGACACAAGTGGGACAGGCTGTGCCAAGGACAGGGAATCCTTGATCCCCCCTCCTTCATCTCATGGGTGCTGATGTGAGCTGGGCTCTCCTGAGCTCAGAGACTCATTTCTCCACCGTAAGTGCAGAGCTGGTGGGAAAGCTGTGGTGCAGTTTTGGTCACCCCAAAACATCACCGTGGAGCAGGAGGAAACTCAGCCACTTGCTGTCCCCGTGCTGGGATCCCATTGCCCACACCTGGATCATCCTGTACTGCCTTCTTGCAGCCACATCCCTCCCCTGTCCCAGTTCCTATCCTGGCCTGGCATTTCTAAACATTCCACAAGCACTGGCTGGGGGATCCTTGAGCTACACATGGGTGGAAAACCCACACCCCTGCACCCATCCCAGGGTGAGCAGCACCAGCCCCTGTGCCTCAGGCACCTCAGAGCTGCCAAACTGCCACTGAAGATCCCCTCCAACCCCATGTCCCCCCCTAGACCCAGTGGCACAATCAAATGTTTGTGTTTGAACTGAAATTAATTCCTCCTGAGACAGGAGCAGCCAAAGTGCCCTTGTGTGCTGGGTCCTTGCCATGTCCCAAGCAAGGGGTGCTGAGTGGACCAGCTCCCCAGTGCCGTGGGTGGGGGTCCTGGAGGAAGCTGGTGCTGGAGATGCCTGAGGGGGCCTGGGGAGCCCTGTTGGGTACCAGGAGATCTCCCAATTTCTTAGCACACTCCAGGGCTCCCCATGCCAGGGCAGAGCAGACGGGGATGCAACATTGTTTACGGCCTGTCCCTGAACCCAGTACCTCATTTGAGCCCTCGCTTGTTTGTTCAGGGCTGGAGTCTGACCAAAACAAGCGTTCTTGGGCAGCTCTGCTGAAATTTGGGAAGCTGAGGAACAACAGCAAAAATCATAGCTTCAAGCTGCCTCTGAAAGGAGAGAGCCATGCTGCAGGATGGGGCGGGATGGGACGGGATGGGGTGGGATTGTTGTGATGGGATGGATGGATAGAACAGGATGGGGATGGGGTACTGGCTGCTCAGTGCTTCACTGCCTTGTGCTCCTTGTGCCTGTGGTGAGGGGCATTGGTGCCCACAGCTGTCCAGATGTGCAGTCCCACTTTGCCTGTGGCTGAGTGCTCTGGACAGGGCCATGTGCACCCGTGGTGGGACCCCAGTCCCCTGCCTTGCTTGGCTGTACAAAGGCTGCCCTCATCCCGAGGGAAGCTCAGAACTGGCCTGGGCACACAGGGCACAAAGACACCAGAGCACAGGGACACCAAGGCAGAGAGCTGAGGGCACAGGGACCTCAGGATGGTGTGCACCCAGCAGGTCCACAGTGATGGAGATTCAGTGCCACCAGCCAGGTTGTCATTGGCCCTGCTGACCCTTCTGCAACACCCTGGGCTGGCTTCCAGCAGAGCCACAGTTCAGCGTTTTCCCAGTTCCTGAGGAATTTGTTCTCTAGGATGGCTGAGGGGACAAGGAACAACGTCCTGCACGTTCCTGCTGCCTGCACTGTCCCCCACAGCCAGGGTGGCTACTCAAGCAGTGTGGCTGGCACAGACCATCCCCAGGACTCCCACTCAGTGTGTTGGCCCCCTCCCAATCCCTGAGGGCTGTGGGGGCTCGGCACAGGGACATCACCCAGGAAATGGGAGTGCACAGGCACACAGGTCCCATTGCAGCCTGGCGAGACACCACAGGACATGCATGTGGCTCTGCTGGGTCAGTGACAGCTGGGGACAAGCTGCTTCCCCTCTTATCAGCACAGGTACCCAGTGTTCCTGGCACGGCCCCCCAGGGATGTGTCCCCTGGGACGAGCTATTCCTGGGTCTGACGAAGGCAGCTGCAGTCAGCTGGTGGGGGCTCCAGGAAGGAAATGCTGCTTCCTGCCTCAGGCATTGGGGACGGGGTGAGCCAGTGGGGGGCTGGGGGTGGCAACCGTGTGGGTACACAGCCCCACTGGTGTGGCACCCCACTGCCCCCACCCTGCACCACCCACAGGCCACCCAGGAGCCATGGGTCCCACACACAGTCTCACCAAGTGCTGGGAGATATTCCAGAGCCTGTAAGAGTGAAAATGATGAAGCTGGAGAGATTTTGGTGGCCCCTGTCCTCGGGACCCTCGCCCTGCCACTGGCCAAACCCCTTCCCAGTATCCTCGCCCAGAACCTGGAATGCTGATCCCCAAGGGATGCTTGGCATGGCTAACACAGCCAGGACCACGAGGAGCCCTATGGCAATGATGGGCAGGGAATACAGCCTCAGTGGGAAGTGATCTGGGTGAGTGATCTGCAGCACCCATGAGCTGCAGCACCTGCAGAACCCTCAGCACACATCCCCTCCATACAGACAGTGCCTGATGCCAGCTGCACCCCTGCAGGGAAAAGCTGACCTGGATGCTCAGGTGGGCACAGGCCCCAGTGCCCACAGCTGTACCACAGGGATGCTGCATGCGTGGGTGCTGGACACAGATCCCTGGCCACAGCCCCCCGCTGCCTGTCCCCCCACACACACACACCCCCCCCCCCCCCCCCACCCCACACCCCACACCCTACCTACACCCTACCTTCAGCAGCCACTGGGTGCTGTTCTCCAGGATCCTCTCGAGGTGCCGCAAGCGCTGGGCAGCCCCGTGCCCGGCGGTGCCGGCCGGCGAGTCCCGCTGGAGCAGCACGCTGGCCGGGCCGGGGACAGGAGCGGGGGCGGCCGGGCAGGGCAGCGGGTCGGCCTCGGGCAGCACGAAGGTGTAGCTGCAGCGGCCGTGCTGCACGCGGTGGTAGCGCCGGCGGCCGCCGCCCTCCAGCGCCCGGCGCTGGGCTCCGGCAGCGCACAGAGCCGTCGTGGCACAGGTCAGGGCCACGAGGCCGAGGCTGAGCGCCCGCATGGCGCGGGGGTCCCCGCGGGACCGGGATGCCACGGCGGGGGATGCGCCGGCAGCTTGCTCCGTGCAAGGATGGGTCAGTGGGCGCTCGCCGCCGCGTCCAAGCGCGGCGATTTCGGCATTTCCTCCCTCTGAGCCGGCGCTGGCCGCCCCGGCCTTTTATCGCCAGCCCTCGCAGGGGGAGAGGGGAGAAAAAAAAAAAAAAGAAAAACAAAGGAAAAAATCTGTTTAAAAACAATACTTCTATCTTTTTTCTTTCCTCTGAGTCCACTGCGGGGAGATCAAGTTTCACACGTGATCTATAAATGTCTCACACACACTCACACACACTCGCGCACGCAGCCCCGTCCCTCCCCCGGCCGTTCTCTGCACAACTCACTGCACCTCCCGGGATGGGCAGCACCACGGCAGCACCGAGCCCTCCCACCCTCCAGCCCTGCACCCTGCGAGTCCCCCCGATCAGCACCCGCTGGGACTCACCACATGCAGGCACCCCCATCCCAGGCAGCACAGCTCCCTCCCCGAGTCTCAGCTATTTATAATGCCAGCGGGAGCCAGGCCTGGATTTCACAGCTCTGGCCATGGGATGAGCCCGTGGGGACCAGGAGTGGGGCTGGGTCCCAGGCAGAGCTTGGCAGGACACAGCCAGACTGTGTGTGGGGCTTGGCGTGCCCAGATCCCAGGCCAGGGGTCTGCCGGGGGCTGTTGGGCAGATCTGGGGAACACCACATCTGCCAGGCCATGTACTGGGATAGGATCTGGGCTGTGTCCCCCAGGAGGAGACAATCCCAGTGGTGAGGACAGGCTGCCAAGGGGATTCCCAAGCATTTCAGCAGAGGGGGATTTTCTCCGCCAGCCAGAAAAACCCCCTGGTGATTCCCAATCCCTGCGGAATGGCAATCCCAGTGTCACACTTGTCGCTTGCTCCAGTGCTCGCTCAGGCGAGTGATGCTGGTGGTACTTTAAACAAAAGCTCGAAATAAAATCTTTCCCCAGTGCCCCAGTGCTGGGGGACCAGGGCAGGGTGTCCCCCCACAGGGACCCAAGCTGCAGAGCTGGGGAATGCGGATTACGCCGTGGCTACAGCCAGCATCCCAGTCCGGGATCTCTGGCAGCAACTCATGGGAATGGGGAAAACAGGGACGCAGGAGCGATGCCGGGGGTTTAATCCGTTTATTTGTCATGAAGCGAACGGAGGAGCTGCTCCGGCAGCTTTGTGCCGGTTCTGGGGCTGGCTCGATGCTGACACCCAGCGCTCCCGTCCTGAAGGGTCTGTGCAGCCCCCGCAGCCCCGACACAACGCGGCCAGCCCTGGCCTCCCCCTGCTCACGCTCAGGGCAGGGACGGGGAGTTCGGACCCCGGCAAACCCCGAATGCAGAGCTGCCTGCGGCTGGGACAGCGATTTAAGCACACACGTGGTATATATACACCAATGCAGCCCGCTGTGCCTATGGACATATACAGCGTGGCAGGGAGGGACAGACTGGCACGCCTGGGCTCAGCACCCCACGGTCACACACCCGGTGATGGCTGGGAGGGGGTTACAGCGCTGCTTCCAATACATCCCAGTTTGGGGATGCAGGAGGCAGCAGCATGCCCCGCCCGCGCTGGCACTTGCACTGTGTGTGTCCCTGTCCTAGACCGAATACAGCCGTGGTCACCACAAATTCCTGTGCCCATATCCAGCTGGGAGAGAAGCTCTTTGAGCCTCTCTGTGAGTCTAAAGACGGCAGGATTTGGCCCATGAGGATGCTGAGTGCTGGGCTGGCATAGTTCCCAGAAGGGTTCCCAGTTTGGGGGTCCAGCTGCCCCAGGACAGTGGGATTTGGCCCTTGGTTGTGCTTGTGCGGATGCTGAGCATGAGGCTGGGCTGCTGTGAGCAATGGCGTGGTCCCCAGTGGGGTCCCAACCCTGGGAGTCTCGCTGCTTCCCATGCCTGTGGCTGAGGATGGGGAACACTATCCAGCACCTGGAGCAGCTCAGTGGTGCACTGTGTCCCCCAGCACACCCATAAAATCAGGACCCTGTGAAGCCAGGGCAGCTCCCAGCCCTGGGGGACGGTATCCAGGCAGGCATCAGCTTCATTAGCAGGATCCAGCCCCTGGTCTAACCCCATCCCACCCGTCTGGAGGAAGGGAAGGGATGGAGCAGGCTAGGGGAGAGAGAAGACCAGAGGAATAAAGGAGCCACCCCCTCCCCAAGCCCTAGGGCTTTGCTTTGGACATTGCAAATTAGATTTTCTGAAAAGGAAATGTTTTACAGGCCATAAATCGTCTCAAAAGAAAAGGGGGATGGGGCGGCAGAGAAAATTGTGCAATTTTTTTTTTTTTTTTATGGATGGAAAAACAGGGGTAATATGGCTGGAGCACTGTGGCAGGAGCTGGCTGGGAGCTCCTGCCACAGTGCTCCAGCTCCCGTGCTGGTGCCTGCTAGGTGCCCGTGTGCCGTTCTGTCTTCGGCTTCTTCTGTCGCTTTTTGCCTTTATTTTTGGGTTCGATTTTCTCTGCAACAAAAAAAGGAGGAGAAAAGGAGGGCTCGCTCATTGTCCAGGCAACATGATCCGACCTGAGCCCCATCCATGGCGTGCTGATCCCACATTCTCCCTCAGGATGTTAGTGCTGGACCCAGTTTCTCATTTTCGGGACCCCAGAGCCTTCTCCTGGTCTTGAAACAGCAGCGAGGGGCTGTGGAGGGGTCTGGGTGTGCTGGTGGCACAGGCAGAGGACACTGGTGTGTTGTCTCCACATCTCCCATGGCTGGACTCTAAATCCTGGTACCCCAAGATCCCTAGGAATGGGCTGGGCAGCTCAACCAAAGCGGGAGCTGCCCGGAGAAACCCCAGCTTCTCTCTGAACAAGGACTGTGGATGTCAGAGAGGGACAGCGGGTGCCCCAACACCCCAAAGCCACGGCACAGCCATGCTCAGCTCTGCCATGGTGTGGGAATGTGCCTCCCTTCTCTCTGGAGACGAAGGTGGGCAGGTGCTGCCACCACCACAGGACCCAGACAGCCCCTGAGATCATTTGGGCATTTGGGGTGCATCCATGCATTGGTGCTAAAGCTCTCCCTGTGGATACCCTCCACATGTGGATGGTCCCCATGCCAGTGGCACAGCTAATGTGCTGGTGGAGCCTGGATGCATCCCAGGTCAACCCACTGTCAGCTTTCCAGGGTCAGGCTGTTGGGACTCAAATTGTTGCTCATCCTGAGAAGCTGCCACACACCCTCCAGCTGGCTGAGGTGTTGGTGCTGAGACGCCAAGAAACAGGGATTCAGGATAAACCCTGCTGTGCCATGGACTCCAGTGGGAAGGGGAGTCCATGCTAAGGATCAGAATGGTAGCCCCAAAACCAGGGCAGCTTTGTCTGTCCTTGACCCTCTGTGCCCACTCCAATTAGAGTCACATGGGTGGGGGGTTCAGTGGTGTGAAGGACACAAGGGACCACGACTGTCCCTGGTGCTGCGTGTGCCAGCACTGTTGTCCCCAACCCTTTCCGAGGGCTCCAGTTCTTGTCCTGCCTGGCTGTTTCTCGGCTCTGATCTCCCAGACAGTTGCCACCCACAAAGGAGAGGGCACGGCACGCACGCCAAGCGTCTGGAGAGCGGGACAGACACCCAAGGCAGATTTACAGCAGTGCGAGGGGTTTGTGCCATGGCCAAGCGTGGCGGCTTTTCCCTTCCAGCCGCCTGGATGGCTCAGAAGTGGTGGCACAAATCTCTCACCACACGGTCGGGTCCGGCTGCCTGCCCTGGCTTGCCTGGGCTTGGGGTGTCTTGGATGCATCAAGTGAACTCCTCGTCCTCCTTCAGCATCTGGATCCCATAACCCAGCACTTGGCCAGGCGGGCAGGAGCCTGGGAGCGAGGGCAGACGCACGCTCTGCTGTGGCAGGGATGCCGAACAGCCTGCCCAGGAGTGGGAGACATGGAGGGGCTGCTCTCTCCTGCAGGGGCTGCTTGGGGGGCACTCACGGGATTCCTTCTGCTGGACAGGGGACGGGCCTGTCTCTGAAGCTGATCCCACACAGCAGCCTCAAGAGTAGAGTCCTGCCAGCCCCTGAGCCCATCACCATAGCCCCAGGGCTTCCAACTTGCAGGAGGAGAAGCACAGGCAGAGGCAGGAGGCCAAGCACTTTTCTGGGGGGCCTTCCCAGTCACCTCACAAGATGAGGTGCCCCTGAAACACTGGCACAGCAGTCCCTGCCAGTGGGACCCGCTGGGCAGGGCTGGGCATGGGCACGGTGCTGCAAACTCAGTGCTCCAGAGCAGCCTGTCCTCCCACACTAAATTTCTTGCATCAAACTGTCACCAGCTCTGCGGGTCTGGAGCTGGCACAGAGCAGAAGGGAGGGGAACATTCTCAAAATCGATGCCACCTGGCACCCCAAAGATGTGAGTTGGGACCTGGGTGGAGAAGGGAATCAGCTCCTCTGCCCTGTCAGCGGGAAAATATTACTTATGATTGATGGTGCTGTGATGAAGCCTCTCTCCTGGCTCCGTGGCCCTCGCCCAGCACGCACGTCCTCTGCTGCTGCCCCCCTTCTTCATCCTTTTTGTCTCCACCCTCACAGTCCTGTCCTCTCTGATCCCCGCCACGCTGGCGGTGCCGGCCAGCTCATCCCACAGCATGGAGTGATCCCGCAGCTCCGAACCGCAACCCTCGGTGGCTCAGATCTGCTGCCAGGCACTACAGATCGGTATCTCATGCATCCCCCTTTCTGCCAGTTATTAAGTGGAGATTTATTAGGGTAGCTTCAGTCCAGATGCCTGCATCCAAAAATGACATCAGCCACGTCCTGGTTCCCATTGCCAGCCCTGCACCCGTGCACGCACCGCCTGGACAGACCCTGCAGCATGTCTGGTGTGTGAAAGGTGGGAGGATCCCTGAGCCAGGAAGCCCCCAGCCTGGGGACGAGGTGGGGAGAAGTGCAGGAGCACGAGTGAACATCTGGCTGGATGAGCCATGGAGGGGGACTCTGCCCTGGAGTGTCTCTCAAAACTTTGGCCATCAGAAATCCCCTGGGTGATGCCCTCCTGCTCCATGAGCGATCCAGCTTTTGGGGAGCTCAGAGGTTTTTGCAGGAACCTCCCCTGTGTGTGTGTCTCAATCCTCCTTACTCACAGCTGCGGTGCAGAAAGCCTCCCTTCACGTCGTAGCAGGATGGGAGCTGGAGCTCGGCAGCCTCATCCCACCACGGCGGTTCATGCTAGTGCCCAGCCCGGCCCAGAATGGAAGGGGACACTGGCTCGTCCCAGGCAGTCTCGGGGACTGCCAGGTGGGAGCAGCCAGCCCTAGGGCTGCTCAGCACATGTGCCTGAGCTTTACCCAGAATTTCAAAATGCTTGGGAGATGACAGCACGGCTCGCCGGCCATTGCTAAACCCCTGCTGCCACCGTCCTCCTGCAGCGACCCTCGGGCTCACTTTGGAGGGACGCGAAGCTGTCCCCAGCCCCGGTGGCGCGGTGCTCACCTCCCGGGCAGTGCTTCTTCATGCGGCACCTCCTGGTCTCCAGCAGCGCGGGGCAGGCAGTCCCCTCCTCCCGGGCAGCCTCCGGCACCTCCCGTACCCGCGTCTCCACTCCCCACTTGCAGCCGCAGGTCCGGCTCTCGTGGGTGCAGGCGCTCCACTCGCTCCACGGCCCCGGCTCGCACGTCTCTGCGGGGACAGGGGAAGAACGGATTGGTGACCCCTCGGCATCAGGCACGTCCCCAGGGGCGGCGGGCACGGGGTGCGGGTGCTGCTTACCTTGGCACTCGCGGGTGCCGGGCTGTGCCGCAGTGCCGGAGGGGCACTGCCGGAAACACTGGCCCTTGTACAAGTAAAACTTGTCCTTGCACTTCATGCAGAAGTCTCTGCTGAAGCAGCTCTCGCAGCTGGGCGACCTGCACTCTGCCAGGAGGGACGGCCGGTCAGCGGGACAGCCCGGGGCACCCCCGGCACCCACCGGGGACCCAAAACCTGCGGGCTCCAGGCTGCAGCTCTGGGCAAGGGAAAAAGGGGACGAAGCCCCCCCAGCCCGGCCGCCCTTGGATGCAGCGCCACCAGGGATGCTGTGGGAAATGAAGCCATCGCCCTTCCCACAGCACTGGGACCCGCAGGGTGGCGAGGGGAGCAGGGGGCACGAGAAGGAGCAGGGGGACCCCGGCTGGCGCGGGACGTACTTGTGCATCTGTTGACCTCCAGACCCCGCACACCAAAGTAGCCTGGGGGACAAGTGTGGACGCACATCCCGTACTGGCGGATGCCGTCCCTCCAGATAAGCAGGAAGAGCCGGTGGTGGCAGGTGATGCAGCCGTTGTCCTCAGAGCACAGGACGCAGCCTGTGCAGTTTTCCAGCAGGCCGGCACTCGCTGCGGGGACAAATGGAGGAGAGGGGCTGTGGCACAGGTGCCGAGGTGGGTCCCAGCCCCGTGGCAGCCCCTCTCTGACACACCAGGGTGACGGCACTGTCCCGTCTCCCTGCAAATACCACCCCACCTCCCTCCGCTCCTCAAATCCCCACTTCTGCCCACACTGGCAGCTTGGGGACACATGGAGCCATCGCTCCCAGCTGATGGTTTCCATCACTCCACAAAATCCACATTGAGGGTTTGCCCCATGCCCAGCACTGCCCGTGGGTGACAGCCTGAGCCACACCCCAAGCTAGCCTTGCCCATCTCATGGGAAGTAGAACAACCGCTGGGTCAGCGGGTAGAAATATGCTCTGACCTGGATTAATCAGTTGATGCCTGTTAAGTGTCAGAGGACAAAGAGCATTTTGGATGCACTCAAGAGGCGCTGAGATAAGCATCTGTTTGCTCAAGAGCCTCTGCTGCCTCCCTGGCTGCCTGTGCCGTACTCCCAGACTGTGGGAGTGTGACTGACCCCGAGGTCGGCTCTGTTCCCAGGGACAAGTACAGGGTGCCAACATCCACCAGCCCTGAGAGACATCGCCAACAGCTCCTGCTTCCTGAGCCCACACAAAGCAGCCTGGAGGGATGCTCCTGGCACAGAGGCACTTTGGGAGCTGGGGAGCTGAGCATCGAGGTCTGGGGGCTACACACACCCTGTGTCTTTCTGCAACCACAGGATGGCTGGGCATCACAAAAGGGGCCACTGAACTCCTGCATGCAGGCATCCAATGCCTTCACCATGCTCCTGTGCTGGGAATTGTTTGCTTGGCTCTGGCACCACAGGCTGAGTAGCAGTGACAGTGCAGAAGTCCTGGTACAGCATGCTTAGGACCTGGGCTCTATAGCGTCATAAAATCACAGAATGGTTTTGGATGGAAGAGATCTTCAAGATCATCTCAAACCCCCTGCCATGGGCAGGGACACCTTCCACTAGACAAGGTTGCTACAAGCCCCATCCACCTGTTGGGTGCTGCCTGGCACGGACATAGACTCAGCTCTGGGAGCAATGCCTGGCACTGGTCCCTCTGGCCCCAGGAGTTGCATCAGAAGGGTCCCACGGCTGTGGGGCTGGGGCAGAGGTGCTGGGGAAGCCAGGGAGATGCTGGCAGAGGATTCTGTCAGATGATGATGGTGGGCAATGCCTCACAGCCCTGTGCGCTGGTCCCTGGCACAAGCCAGTCCATGATGCTGCGGTGCCATGCAGTTGTCCCCAAGCTGGCTCATCCCAGTCCCTTCTCAGGGGCACACTGTCTGGGACGGCAGCACTGCCAGGAGCCTTCATTAGAGCTGCCTCTGCTGGGAGAGCTAACGAAGCACCTTGGATCCATTAAGTTGTTATGGTCTCCGTTACATATTTACCAAATGCTGACAACATTTGTGTTCCTGGCTGCAGCTGGAGCGGCTTCCCTGGAGACCCGTAGATTTACGAGCCTCTTTCCCTTCCCTAATTCTTTTTGAAACTTAGGGGGTTTTTTGCTGCTCTCCTTCCAACCCCAGCCAGGCTAGAGAAGGTGGGGACCCTTGGATGGACTCCGGGGGCTCCTTCCTCACACTGGTTTTGGAACTAATCCCATGGTATGGAGCTGGGAGAAGTGGGGTCGTTCTCCTCCACCCCATGGTGCTGCTGGCATGGCACACACATCACTGCCACCGGGAGTGACACTGGGAGCCACTGCAGAGCACAACGGAACGTGGCTCATGCTGAAACCGTGGGATTGAGGATTAGGAACAAGTGGTGGGTTCTCCTCCTGCCAGCGGTGATGGCAGAGTGCAGGGCTGGGCTGGGCACTGGGCAGGGGGCACAGTGGGTACCTGAGATGTGCTGGACATGGGTGTGACATTCCCCATCTCTGCCCACCTTGCGCCCAGTCCTGCTGGAAACTGGGAGTCTCTGGAGCGCTGGACTGCCCAGATCAGAGCTCCCAGCGGCAGTAGAGAGGCAGTGGGGTGCTGCAGCATCTTTCGTGGCTCCTGGACCCTGTGCTGGACTTTCTGTGCTGGTTATCCCAGGGGATATAAGATGTCTGGGGTGTGAAGCCATGGCCAGACCCCCAGGTGTTGCCAAGACCGGAGGGCCTTGGAGCACTGCGCTATTCAGCATCAAGCACTGGTAGCTGGAGCCCCTCTTTGTGCTAGGCTGTTTCCTGTCAGGGGTGTTTTGGCCACCACCAGCCTGGCCAACCACATCATCATGCACACCTACTGCCTCCACATGCCTTTAACATGGAACAACTTCAAGGGAAGCTCTCTGGCCTCCAGCCCTGGGCGCCCTGGTCCTGGGAGGTCCTGCCCCTACCCTGGCACGTGTTGGCCCCAAAACCAAGGCATTCCTGGCACGGAGCTGATAACCAGCCCTGGCCCACTCCACACAGCCAGCTGGCACTGCCTGACACTGCCCAGCGAGGGGACCTGAGCCAGTGCCCAATGGAGGGGTCATGCGCCTCGGCACAGCCCTGCACACCCTGCCCTTGCCCAGGCACTGAGCAGTGGCTCAGCTGGTGCCTCTTCCTGGGGAAAGGACAGGACAGGGGACAGGCAGTGCCTGCTGTGGCTCTGAGCATCCTTCCAGGAGGTTTTACTCCTAAGGCACTTTAGTGTGTTATGCAGAGAAAAAAAATATTGGAAAATCAGCCCGTTTTGTGCTATCCCCACTGTGTCTGGCTCTGCTGGCATTTGCAGAGCTGGTCCCAATGCCAACCAGCGTCCCTTGTCTTCTGCCAGCCCCGAAGCCAAAAGGCAGGGCTGGCACTGGGCAGGCAGTGCCATAGGGCTGCACTCTGCATCTTCCCGCACTGCCAAGCCAGCCCCGTGCCACACACCCAGAGGGGAACGCAGACAGTCCCCAAGGGGGCTCAAGGGGAAGGGTTGGGGGATGCTGGTTCCTGGCACCCTCCAGCCCTGGTTCACAACTTCTTCCCGCTCTGTGTAGGCAGGACAGGCAGCCTGGTGTCCCAAATCCACCCCGCAGTACTCGAGCAGGACAAGCCCACTGCACGCACCGTACCTTGCTTCTTCCACCGGTTCTGCGCGAGCATTTCCATGGAGCTGATGAATAACAGCAACATGAATATTATCCACTGCATCTGGGCAGGAGTGATGTCGGGCAGGGAAAGAATCAAATCATCCAAGCGGCTGGCGGGCTCGGCTCCTGCCAGAGCCCGTGAGGGTGTTGGGAGGTGGACGAGCGGCTCCGGGCTCACACCATCCCAACCCGAGCTTCGGGCACACAGCCACACTTCAGGGCAGCATGAGCCAGTGACACTGGGGCAGGCTGGGGCTGTCAGGCCCGGGGAGTGCTCATGGTGGTGGGGAAGTGGCGTCTGCTCCGGAGAGCTCTGCCTTTATAGTCAGTGTCAGCCCCCTCTCCTCACCCTCCCCTTCAAAATAATAATAATCCTAAAAAAAAAATAAAAAATCCCCCAGCAGCAACAAAGCTACTGGCAAACGCCCTGGCTGGATCCCCCCGGAGCACTCCAGCCACCACCTCGGCTGGGAACCGTCCCGCCGTCCCGCCGCGGTCCGACTGTCCCGCTGCCATCCCAGCGCCGGGGTCACAGCGAAGCCCCCTGCGATTTTGGGGGGGTGGAGCCAGGCGAGTGACGCTGCCTGCGCCGGCCCCCCCGGCTCAGCCCCCCCGGCTCAGCCCCCCGCTTCCAGCACCGGCAGGGCTGGGGGGGCCAGTGACAGCCCCCGGGGAGGGCTGAGCCCTCCGGTTGCCGGGAGCCGTGGTGGGTCTCCGGCAGCTCCGGCGGCGGCTGTGGGTCTGCCCCGGCTGTCCTCAGGATTGCAGCTGACTCGGATTTTCCGAGCGCTTCTTAGCTCACCTCCCTCCGAGCTGCGGGAGCGGAGCGGAGCGGAGCCGTGCCAAGCCGTGCCAAGATGCGCCAAGTCAAGACGAGTTCACTGAGCGGTTCCGGGCTCTCACGCGGCTGTCCACACCCTTTGTCCCACGCTGTGCTCCCCAAAACCCACCCTGAGGGCTGTGCCTGCGTGGGATGCAGGGCAGGAGGGGGACACCTCACTCGCCAGGCACCCGAGGTGACCCAGAGGCGCAGGTCCCCATCCTGGAAGCCCCACGTGCCTGTCCCATCGTGCCAACCCTGTGCCAGGAGCCGTACCCTGGAACAGCCTGGTGACCTCCCAGCCAGGGCTCCAGGGCCACTGGCCACCAGTGACAGCCCCAGTGACAATGCATTCACCCCTGGCATCACCAAGTGCAAACCAGCACATGGGGTCCCTCTCCTCAGAGGGACTTTCTGGGCACACAGGACCCCTCTGAGCACCCTGGGGAAGATGATAATCCAGCTGCTCATCCCATACACCAATAAACTGCAGGTTCCCACCTGAGATGCTCTGGGTCTGCATCACCTGGCAGGGACGAACGGGCTGGGGGCTGCTGAGAACCAGCAAACTCATTGCACTAGAGCAGACCACCCACGGGGCCGCAGGGGATGTGTCCATCTGTGTCCTGGGGTGTCCAACCATGCCCAGGGACAGTACATTGGGGTTAATCTTCTCTCTACACCTCGAATTTCTCCCTTCTGTTTCCCTTCTCTCCCCCAGCCCCCACTGAGCCTCTCTCCTCAGCGCTCCCATCCGGCACTGCTGCATTTCATTCCTGAAGGGTTAATGATCAGACAACAAAGGAACCATTTCAGACCCCTTTGGCCTCACTGTAGGAAACCCGGAGTAATAACTGAGGAAACCAGGAGTAATAATGGTTGGGATCACTTTAGGTTTTTTTTTTCCTAATTATGAAATAAATTGAAAAAGTACACATAAAATGCATAAATTGCAGCATCTGGCTCAGCCGAAATTTCCATAAACAACCAAAACTGCAGCATGGCATCACCATCAGGGGTTTGCAAGGGCTGGGGGGCCCATGTGGACATGGGGATGCTGCTGCCATTCCAGCACAGAAACACAGGGATATGGGAATGGCCTTGGGGATATCTGAGTGTCTCCAAATCCTGTCTGCAGGCAGCTGCATTGGTGTGGATGGCCGTGACCTGAGGGAGACGCGGGCACCACAGGGCAAGGAGCTGCCACAAGTCCTGTTGGGTGCCAGCCCAGCTGCCCTTGAGGCAATAGGGAATTTCCTTGTCTAGACCTGGAAGGCAAACACTGGGCAAGGGGCGGGGAAGCACCTCATTCCTGGTCACGCTCTCTGGCTGCTGGCATGGGTGACCGGATGTTGGCACAAGCTTTGCCAGGGTGACCCGTCACAGGAGGATGCACTAATTAGACAGCTCTCATTAGTGATGGATCCTCGGGGCAGCGCGTGGTCATTGCTCAGCCCAACCCCATCTATTTGGATCACGGGGGACTTGCCAAGGGCGGCAGAGCCGCTGTCCCCACACCCCTGCTGCTGTGTGCCAGGTATCCCTGAGAGAGCAGAGAAACCCACACGTTTCCCTTAATTTGTCTCTTTATGACAAATCCAAACGGCAGTGGGAGGAGAGGTGGTGTCTGCTGTTTAACTGGGCACCTGGCAGCCCTGTGTTATGCTGGGAGGGGTCTGGGGGGCTGCAGGGAGGCGGGAAGCCCAGTCGATGATGCCAGGGCAGCACCCGCGGTGACTCAGGGATGATGCCGGGGAGAAGCGAGGCTGAGCCGCGGGTGCCGCTGGCAGCTCCCGGCTCCTCACGCAGCCCCGCTCCACGCCAGCATAGAGGGAATGAAATGTTCCTCCTCCGTCTTCCAAAGCAGAAGGGAGAAAGTGTCCAGAAAGATAATTTGGAAAGTTTGTTTGACACTTGAGCACACTTTCATCTTCGGAAAAATCTTGGTGACCTTCCAAGGCTGCACCGCCTGCTTCCCGGCACGGCAGGCGCCCCAGGGCACACGCCCGTGGCACCATCCCAGTGGCTGCTTTCGGGATGCTCAGGGCTCTGGAGGGGTCAGTGCGGTCCCACCGGGCCCACAGGTCAGCAGGGATGCAGTCACAGAGGTGGTGGCACAGGGATGCAGGCACGGGGATGCAGGTGCGGGGATGCTCCTAGCAAAGGTAGTAAAGTGAAAATTAAATGTCTGGAGCTGGCTAGCAGCAGAAGGAGACAGGAAGGGGCAAGGGGATGGAGCGAGCCCCTGGACGAGGGCGGGGTTTCCTCCACAGGTGCCATGAGCTCCCAGCAGCCACGAGGGCTGGGAGGGATCTTCTCCAGTGCATCCCAGGCGATGAATATGGGTTTGATCAGGGGAGTGTTTGAGCGGATGGTAGTGGATAAGGAAGAAAAATACTTGGCATTCCTCTCCCATCATAACAAGCCCAGATGCTTGGACAGTGGCAGCCCACTTCCCACAGGAATGGAAAGTCACAGCTGCTCTCGCGCCAGTTCGGCAGAGGCCCTTTTCCTGCTCTTATGAAATGCCAGCTCCACCTAACGCCGCACCGCAGCCCTCACGGGCATCCCGTGACACGGCTCCCTCTGTCACCCGGGTCCCTGGCACTGCCCATGACCCTGCTCGAGGAGAGGCAGAGCTCAAAGCAGGGAAACCTGCTGGGGAAGGCCAAGTAACAGATTCACTGCTGGTATGGCTGGTGCTCCTTCCCACATGCCAATATGCTGGGAATACCTGGACTAGCACAGCCCTGCAAGGGAGGAGTGCTCTGGGGAGGCTGATGCCATGGGAAGTTCTAATGGGAAGCAGCTCCTGCCTGGTCAGAACTGGTGGGAGGAGCTCCAGCTTCCTGGCAGCCCAACTCACCCCCTCCCATGCCAGCACAGAGCCAGTGAGGGCCCTCAGTGCCAGGATGCCATCAGCTCTCCCAGATGAGAAGGAAGGCATGAAGGTGGCTTATTTTAGCGCTGCCATTGCCAAGTGCAGCCTGCAGCACACTCATGGCACACTTGCCCGCCTCCTCTTCCTCCTTTCCCTTCTCCTTTTCCTTCTTCTTCTCCTCCTCCTCATGCCACACTCCAGCCATTCCTGGGTTTGTGGCACCCGGCCTTCCTGCTGTTCTCAGGGAATGTGGCACCCCAAGAAGCTTAAGATTTGCCATAAATCAAATCCTTCATCCCAGAGCAAGCTCTGGAGCTCCATCTCTCTTCTTGGCTCCTCTGGCTTGCTCCAGTCCTGGACGCCAGCGTGGCTGCACAGCCTTCAAGTGCTCCATCTGCCAAAACAGGAGCAAAGCCCAAAGAGAGAATTGGCATCACGTGGCGCTGAAGGCCGAGGGACAGCAAGAGCAGGAGAGGGAGCTGGGAATAAAGGGAAGAGGAGCAGTGAGATGGGAGGGAAGGCTTGGTGTCGAAACCGAATTCCTGATCCATGTCAGCAGAGCAGATTTCCAGTGTTTATTTTATCTCTTTAGTTGAGCCCCTTTGAGGCAGAATATATTAAATGGCCTGACTTTATATAATGGAAATAATTGAAACAATACTCCTGCTTCCAGCCGCAACGTGCCGCAATTTCAGCCGAGTGGCCAGCCTCCTCGAGGTGGTGGGGACAGCCGCTACCGCCGCTGGCGCTTGTTCGCCGGTTATTGTTGACACATGTCAGCGTCACCTTCCAATTTCCGTACAGCTGTCAGAGCAGGGAGAACACCCGGCGGCTGGTGCGCGGTGGGCTCAGTGCCGGCCAGCACCGACGGGTGCCGGGGATGACGGTGTCCCCACACTGGGCTCCTCTGTAGCCACGGGGCCGGTGGTTATGGCTGAGCTGGGATTTCCCGAGGGGAGGTGGTGCTTGGGCAGCACTCTCAGATAGCCAGGAGATGAGGATGGTGGAATATGGAGAACCTTGGGAGGAGGGAGGATGCGCTTGCTTGCTGCATGAAGCACTGAACTGGGACCTTGGTATTCACTGGAGAAGGGGAAAGAAGATGGACGTGAAGGCTGGGGGCTGTTGAAGGTTTTATCCAGCTCTGCCCCAGCAGTGGGTGACATTGGGGCAGGGAATGCCCCGCAGCCCCAGCATCCCTGTGGGAAAGGATTTGCACCAAGTGCCATCCTCGAAGCCAACATCAATCTCCATCCCACATAAGCCACTGAAACTCTTATCACTGAAAATCTGTCATTGCTCCTTGAGCAGAGCTGGATGGATGAAACAAGCAAACACGGTGGTGAGGAGTCACCAGCGTTGAGCCAGGCCATAAACCAATCCCCATTTGCCGACACCGCAGGGCTCCTGGGAGGAGCTGGCAGGAGGTGAGACTAAGAGCAACGGCAGGCAAGGTCTTCGAGGAACTCAGACACGGTGTGAAAAGTGCTCCAGAATTCTTCCTGCCATGGCAGCCACTCCCCCTGGCCATGCACAGTGGGGGCTCAGGGAAGGTTTCTCCAAGGAAAGGCAGGGGATGGGACTTGCAGTGCAGGGCAGGGAGCTTGGGGTTTGGGGCAGCTGGACTGCAGATTCCTTTGCTGTAGGGAGCTGGAATTCCCCAGATGAGTTGGGTGCCGCTACTGTGCCCACACTACCCCTCAGCCTGGGCACAGCCTGCTCTCCCAGCAAAGCCAAAGCATCGGTGACCATGGAGCATCCTCCTCTGTGCCAGATGTGACTATCAGCTGCCTCTTCGTTCCCTGCAATGAAAATCATGTGTTTGTTATTGGAAGGGAGCAAGGCACTGGTATTTTAGTAGCTGGCCCTCTTCTATTCTCCTAAGATCCATATATGCCAAATTCCAATATTTTTCTTTTAATATTTGGACTATTTAAGGAAACTATTGAGAAAGACAGATGGAAGCATCAGTCAGATGGATGTTCCTGGCTCCACGTGAGACAGCACTCAGAAGTACCATTCTTTCTCAAATAATTGTAATGTGACTACATGGTTCCCTTCTTGTGCATCATTCCCCAGGAGGGTAAATCCTCTGACTCTGGTGGATGACTCTCACCAGATGGAATTCAGCAGAAGACAAAGGCTTTGGGCAGGCTGCTGGTTGGGGATGGGGAAATCCACCCCGGCAGCCACAGAGCCTGGGGAGGGCTGTGGAAGCAGCCACTGCAGTCGTGGCTCTGGTGCCCGTGGCCAGCCCTGCCCATGCCCCGCCGCAGCTGCAGCTCCCAGTGCATGTGCTGCCAGTGAGGGGACACGGTGAGAGGCTGAGGTGACCCTGGGCAGTGGAAGGCAAGCAGGGTGCCCATCTGTGTGCCCTCAGAGAAGGAAAACTTGGGATGTGTGGCTGCACCTGCCCCTCAGCTTGTACCAGGGCTGAGAGCCTGATGTTGGTTCTGGCATCACTCAGCTGGGACTTGGCTACCAAAGGCTGTGACATTGTCTCTGTCTAAAAGCTTACTTTTAAGCCATTTTGCTAAAAATCCAACGCTAGTGTCTCAGCTCTGGGAACTGCCCTGGGTCCTCTGGTTGCAGCTGAACTTGGACTTCCACAGAATCCCAACCCTCATGGACCTCTCGTGGCAGTAGGATGTGATCATTCCATGACAAAAGCCAGCAGCTCCTCAGCTCCCGCCTGCCCTGGCCGAAGCTGCAGGGATGTGCTCATGCTTTGGACAGCAAGCCAGGAGGAAACAGTGTGTCTAGGAGCCTGTCCTTTGATGGAGCCTGCTGTGCTGGCACAGGGCTGGGAAACACCCAATTTAAGTTCATGGTCCACAGCAACGGGAATTTTGGTCTCCCACAGGAATATGGGTCCCTCCTCACCCTCCCAGGCTCAGGATCCATCCTCAGTCCTGCTGACATCCCAATTCCCAGCTCTGTCTCTGGGTCTCTAGGGCACTGCCTCCCATCCCTCCCCTCCAGAACAATCCAGGGACGTGGCACAGCAGGGCCAGCCTGGACTATGGTCACCAGCCCTGCCGTGGCTGCCAGCACCCCAGGGCCGGCGGCCGTGTGCCACGGTGACTTACAAAGGCTTTTTTTCAGAATTAATAACAGGAGGAACACAAACTTTAATATTTCTGAAGTGAAAATGGAGTGATAATTGTATTTAGCCGACATTCAGGAAAATTATTACCACCTGGCAGCCCCATTTGTGGCTGACGTCAAAGAGCACCATAAACCAGCGTCAGTTTGGAGAGTACCAAAAAAAAAAAAAAGGAAAAGAGCAGAAATTGTGACCTTTGTATTAAAAAATCCAAGATCAGGAGTGTCCTGGGATGCTGGACAGAGCAGGTCCCCAGGGGCTGTTTGCTATCAGGAGTTTGACTAACACTCAGGGGTGCCAGCGGATATGGTCCTCATAGGTCAAAGACATGGAGAAAAATGTTCCCCTCTTCTTTGGTTTTGTTTTTTCAGTCTTGTATATCCTGTTTATGCCACTAACAAATTCAATTTTCAGGAGCTGGAATAAAGACAGAGCCTGAGCTGTTTAAAACGGGTTGTGGGCAGCTCCCACTCAAAGCACACAGAGGAGGTTCATCACCCCAAAAAACACGGCATTGCAGCAGTGGGGAGAAAAGGGGGTTGGGGTGGGACAGTGGAGATGAAGCAGTGATGGGGAGGGTGCCATTTGGGTGCCCTGAGCCTCATGCCAATTCCTGAGCATCCGTGCTGCTGCAGTTGGAGGAGGGATACAAGGGCATGGTCTCCAACTGGTCCCCAGTGCCATGGCAAGGCGCAAAGCCGTGGCAGCAGGCTCTGGCTCATGGAAAGAATTCTTCACTTGGGAATTTGAGCAAAAAAGATTAAATGAAGTAAAAAATGCATGCTGCACTGTGAAAGCAGAAAAAGAACATTTCCAAATGTACCCAGCCTCCTCTGCACCCTGCATGCACTCCAGGCACTCTTAGCTGCCACCTCTCCTTCCCACGGCATTTTGGGGGTTCATGACTCCCCACCACAGGGGAGAGCTCTGTCTCCACTCAGATGCAACCACAACACGGAGAGACATCATGACCTGGTGCCCTCATCTCTCTCCACCCATCCCCACTCTTCCCTGGCTGTCTGGGAGGCTCCCAACAGAACCAACTCGGCCATCCATTGCAGTAATGATGTTCCAGCACCTTCCTGCAAGCAGAGGGTCCCTCCTGCTGAGGTCCCAGCCCTGGCCTAGGGGTGCTCTGGGGTGCAAAGGGTGATTCCAGTCCCAAGGAACTGATGCTGCTCAGAGTCCCCCTGGAGACAGGGAATAAACCTGCACCAGATCTTTGCAGGAGAGATATTCCTGCGCTGGGCCATATCCAGGAACAGGGGTCCTGCAAGGATCACAGAGTTGTTTCCCATGGATAGGGATTTCCAGGGTCCTGGCACGGCAGTGCTTTCCCACTGGAGCAGGGCTTCTGGAGCAGGGCTGCTTCCAGACATTGGGGTTGAGGAAAAATCCCATCATACTGTGATGAAAGAGTGATGTGTGGCATGGCCTCCCCAGGTGCAAAATGCCTCCTCCCATAGGAAAAGGGGATAATTAAAGGCTACTGATGTTCTGAGCTGTTTAACCATGCTGGTTTGCTAATTTGAGCCCTCCTGGAAGACCACACAGCAATCCCTGTGCTCCCACACTCTCCCAGCCAACCCGACAGAAGCAGGGCCAGCAATGGTTCCATCAGCCAAACCAGTTCTGGCTCCAGTGCTCCCAGTTCCAGTGGAGCCATGGGGATGTCTGTCTGTCCCCACACAGGGATGAGCCCCAGCTCTGCTGATAATGGCAGGGCAAGGAGCACCTGGGTTTGCAGTAGGTTTGGAGGGTTGCTGTCCTCGGCCATCCCAATGGTATTGCACTGAGCCTCAACCAAACAATCACCGAGATCACCGAGACCACAAACAAACAGCATTTGATTAGATTATTTTTTTTAACATATTCTTTTTCTGAAAAAACAAAGAGAAGAGGAGAATTTGTATTTCCTGCTCATGTGAAAGGAATTTGCCAGCATGTGGCGGAGAAAGCAATGCTGGTGGCCTGGAGAAGCCACCACCTCATGACTCTGGTGGCAAAGAGGAGCCAGGGGGTGGCTGGCAGGGAGGCACCCAGACACCTGCACAGGGGCAAAGGCCGGAGCAGGGAGCCCTTGCCAAGGCTGCAGCTCCCTAAACCTGTGTGCTGGGAAGAGGCAGGATGGCGTGGCCAGGCCAGGCTCAAGCCCCAGCGCTGCCAGGGTCTGAATGCCTCAGCAAAGCGGCAGCGGCTCCCAGCCAAGGCTTCAGGAAGGAATTTCAGAAAGTTCTTGGTGTGGCCTCTCTTTTCCTAGAACAGATCAAGAGCTGGGATCTGCTCGGCAATCCTCCCCTGTTGTTTTGCCAAGTTCCCTGCAGGGGTAAGAGGAGCAGAGTGAGGCTGATCTGAGAAGGCCTCGGCATGTTGAGGTTAGGGAGAGGGTCTGCATGGGCAGAGGGACCATCAGGTTGAGACTTGCATCCCCACAACCCTGAATCTCTGCATCCCTTCATCTCTGGATCCCTGCACGTCTGCCTCCCCAAAATCCCCTCATTCATACATCCCTCTATCGCCATATCCCTGCATCCCTGCCTCCCCACAGCCCTGGAAGACTGTGCTGTTCTCAGTTTAGTCAAACATCCTGTCATTCTTCCCAGATGGTCAGTGCTGCTGGTTGTCTGACATATCCAACTGCACTTGACAACTCTGCAGCCCTGGCATCTTGCTCTTGATCGAAGTTAATTCACCGAATTCTTCAGTTTCCATGTTAATAATGGATAAATCCTGTTGCATAATTATTTTCCACATCATCTCCTTCCCCTGGTGCTGAGAGGCACCAACCACCCTACAGATCCCTGCATAGCTGTGGTGAGGGTTGGGCACCCTGGCACTGCAAAGGGGAGCCCTTGTCCCTGGTCCCTTGAGGCTGGGGATACTGCTGGGTTTGAGTTTCCCAATCCCTGGAAGTGCTCAAGGCCAGGTAGAATGGTCTAGTGGAAGGTGTCCCTGCCCATGGCACAGGAGTTGGAACTGGATGATTCTATCATTCCCAAAGCTTCCAGCCCCCTCCCCCGTGCTGCTGAGGCCCCAGGAACCCTCTCAAAATACTGGGGGGTCTCAGCCAGCCCTTCACCAGACACTGGCACAGCCCCTGCACCCTACTCCAAGCACCTCTCGGGCAGGCTGCAAAGAGGAAATAACATTGGAGAGAGGCATGCCAGGGTCCTGTGCCAGGCAGGGACATGGACCAAGGTGCAAAAGCCCTGGGGGACTGGCAGCAGGATGCAGTACCATCCCCATCCCTGGAATGGGACCTCCTGCTGGTTCTGGGGACAAGGGCGGCTGCGGGCAAAGGGAGCAGCAGTGTCAGTGCACAGCCAGTTCCCAATTTGCACCAGCCTGGAACAATGACAATGACAATGGTAGAATTAAAGAGATGAAAAATGTGTCTGTGATTTGAAGAAGCTGGAAACACCCAGAGCAGGGAACAGAGGGCGGGAGGGTGGCTCCCAACTGGCCATCACCCCGGCAGCAAACGGGGTCCCTAATGCCTCCAAGCTGTGGAGCCCTTCATGGGGGGCAGCCTGGCTTTCCACAGTCACAGCTTGGGAATAATTGGAAGATTTTCTTGTCGGGAATTTCTTGCCAGGAGTGGCCGTGGCCTTTCACGTCTGCACCGAATGACTGCGAGGGGTTGGAAAGGCAGGTAGGGGGTCAGTGGAGCCCCGCGGCCTTGTGCAAAGCATCCATGTCCTGCTCCCATACAGAGAGCAAAGGAAGGGGGAAGGCTGAGTGGTGGGAATAACCACAATCATTTGGGCCTCAGCAAATGGCAGGGCCCACTCCGGCACCAGTTTTGAGGCAGCGGCCACATCTCTCCCAACCCTGGTTTTCCATCCAGGATGAAGTGGGAGCAGGAGGGGGCATCTGTGCCAGACCATCCCTGGCGCCTGCCATGACAGAAGTGGCAATGGCTGGTCCAAGCGCCAACCCGCAGTTCATCCCCCTCTTGGGCTCCTCTCCTTTCCTCCCTGGAATTTTGCCCTCCTGGTTTATTTTTTCTTTTTTTTTTTGTAACATAAAATTTTTCATAGCCTTTTAAACACTGTAAAAATTTAATACAAAGGAAATTAAAAAACCCAGAGGAACTATTCTCAAAATAATTTCACAATCTGCACATATCCCTCAGCAAATTGAATTTGTAGGAAATAAAGAACAAAATATGACAATAAAGGGCTTCGAAACAAATCTTAATGTGTCACATATGGAAGTGCAAATGCCAGCCTGTGTGCAGGCACTCGGCAGAGGTGGGTGGCATGTGGGTCTGGGGGGCACAGCTCTGCCACCCCCCAACACCGCTGGGAGTCCCTTGCACCCCTGGGGGCAGCTTGAAGGAGCCAGGAGGGTTTTGCTGCCCCAAACTTCACACCATGAACCCTGGCTGAGCATGTCTTCCTTGTGTCCCAGCAGCTCTAGCTCTGGTGGCGATGCTGACAGCATGTTCTGCTTCATCAGCCTGGATCCTGACCGATTTGTGGCAGTTAATGGGGAAAACTTCAAAGGATCTGAATCAGCCCTGCCAGGGTCCCACTGGGTGAGCTGGGAACCTCCTGCCTCATAGCAATGCCCATGGCATGGCTTCCCCATGGCCACTCAGCACCCCAGGGTCTTGGTGGTGGGGGGACATGGGTGCTTACTGCACCCCCATCCTCACACCCCCATCCCACACACACACCCCCAACACCATCCACCCCTACAAAAGCATCTCCTTCCCAGATGTTCCTTGGCCAGCTGTGGCCCTGCCTCTCCCCCTTGTTTTTTTCCCCTTCTATTAATAAACCTGGCACCTGAAGAGGAATTTTCCCTGTAAACACCCAGCCTCACACTTTAGTGACTTTTGTTCTGTGTTTTAATTAACGAACTGGAAAAAATGTCAATTGTTACCCACCACGGGCACGTGTGTCCCGCAGGCTGCCAGAGACGTGTCTTCCCCGCTCTGTCCCATGCCGTGGTCACAGGGCAGAGCCACCCTGACCCTTTGCCAGAGGGAAAAGAGGGGGTATCTGGAGTGTTGTACCCAAATTGCTGTTGCACTGCTGCACCCACACACGGCACTGCTCCTGGGGGATCCAGGTGCTCTCCTTTGTTCAGACACCCCATCCCAGATGGTCAATGTTGCTGGTTTATCATGGTGCAGCCCAGCCCACCACGACTGGACCCCTTGCACCCCCTCACCATCTCCAGCCCCACCGGGCAGCACGTTGGACCAGTTTCATCAGGGAATATTCCACACCAGCCGGGAAGCCGATACTCCCCGAGAACATTGCCTCATCCCAGCCGTGCGTGCCTGGGATGGAGAGAAATGCTGGGGAGCTGCAAAAGACATCCAAAAATTAATGTACTGTCTGCAGCAGCGCTGGGGCTGCAGCCCGGGGGAAGCGCCCGCCGTGTGGCATGGAAGGAACTGCAAAGAAAAGGGTCTTGCGAGGATAGCGAGAGCTGCGCGGCAGGAGCAGGCTTTGCTCTGCAGGCTTCCCGCAGCTCCAGGATAAGCTTGGGAAGGGACTGGCTCTTCCTCCATATGTAATGCCACCTCCTCCTCGCCCCCGCAGGGGGAAGGTGCTGCCAGCCCTGGAATGCTACAATGGTGTCTCCGCATCCATGCGCCCCCACCTTTGGTGCTCTCTGCAGCCGCCGTGACCTCGGGCATCTCCCCCTGCACTCGCAGCAGAGAGCAGCGCTGCATCCCGGTTTTGCTGCCGGGGCTCAGGCAGTGAGCAGAGGCCAAGCCCGTGTGGGCAGTGCAGACAGGCAGCCCGTGGGCAGGGCGCTGCCCGTCTGGGGCTGGGACACCCCGGCAGCCAGCCTGGGACACCCCGGCAGCCAGCTGCTCTCGCTTTGATGTGGAGTCCCTCAGGCTCCGCACAATGCAGACTGGGGCGGGATGAAGCAAGGGTGATTGATTGTCTTGTTTTGTTCCTCCAAGGCTGTGCTGGACCGCTCGTATTCACAGCTGAGATCCCCCAAGAGCAGGGGTTGGCAGCGTCCACCCAGGCTGCAGGGATGGGGCTGGTGTGGTGCAGGCTCTGGCTGGAGGCAGTGGGCTGGTGGTTTGAACCCTCTGTGCCTCAGTTTCCCCATCACCACTGCCCTCTTGGAAGCTCTTGGTGTCTCTGGATGAAATATATCCCCTGAAACGGTTCCCCATTACTTTCAGGTGTGCTGGGCATTCCTGGAATTCAGGCAGACAAAGGGAGCACAGGAGCCCTATCAAGGGTAAAGCTCATTAGGACTTGAGCGTGTTGACCTCTGAAAAATGGAGTTTAGCTCCATCCAGTTGATGAATCATGACTCTGTTTGTACGATGCACTCCCTGCAAGCAAGGTTTCCACCGCAGAACTAACAGGCTTTTCTGGGAAGCACTGGGGTTCTGGGTTTCCTAATTATTTTCAAACCCTACTGGCAGCTTCTCTCCGACAGGGATCATGCCTGCTCGAAGTGCAGCACTCGGGCGTGTTTGGAGTCCTGAAGCACTAATTGACTTTAGCTCGGCCTCGCTGCTGAGTGCTGGCTCTTGCAGCCCCAGTCCCTCCTCCTGCCCAAGCCTGCCTGCATGTGGTTTGCATTTCTTTCCCGGAGAAAAAACCCCTTTCTCCTGCCTCAGTGTCATCTTTCCCTGGAATTGAATTTAGGGGAAATAAAGGGGAGGCCAAATTTTCATGGAGTGACTACCTCCCCTCTCAAGGCAATGATGGCAGTGACGGGAAAAGCCCATTCCAGGAAGTCCTGTCCCAGTCCATGTCCCTTGGCACTGGTGATTTCAGTCACAATCAGGTGGCTCCTTATGAGCCAGTAAGCCCTGAGGCATTGAGCAGATTGTGGAGAAGCTACTCCAGTGCTGCTGGCTCTCCCTGCTATGCAGCGGGGGATCCCATCTTTCCCTCCCACTGTGTGCTAGGAAACTGCTGCCTGCATGGAGCAGGACAGGGATTCTGGAAGAAAACATGGCAGTGCCATCCATCACCCAGCCCTGGGTGATGCATGGGAGAGGAGCAGCAGTGAGCTGACCCCGAGGGAAGCAGCAGCCTGCAACACCTGAACATCAGCCACGGATTATCCACGGCCCCTCTCTGCCTTCTCCTGTGAGACTCTGGGTCATACCCAGCACACAGAGCACAGCACAGGGGTGAGCCAGCTGCCCTGGCCATGCTGGCTGTCATTCCCAGCACAGAGGGCTCATGGGCTGCCAGCGGGGCGGGCGGTTGGGAAATCTGTTTCCTCTTCTGCTCGTTACAACACCACAGTGGGCGCATGCAATGGGAGCAGTGAGGCAGTGGGAAAGTATGAAGGTCAGGGGAGTCTGCGGTTTGTGTGACGGAGGTGACCCCGGCTGATGTAGCCCTCTACCTGCTCAAAGCACCGCTGTCTGGCTGGGATAGCTCCAGCTATCACCTCCCCTGGGACATCACCCCCATCCATGCTCTGTCAGGGAGCAGGCCTCCACGATGTTCCTGGATCATGTTGCCAGGTTAAAGTGGGAGGAAAATGGCCAAGGGCAGCTTCCTTGGTGCAAGAGCTGGGTGTGAATCATCATGAACATGTACAAGGCATCAGGACACCGGCTGCTCTGAGGGCTTTGATCAGCTCTCACAGCATCACTCCTGCTCCCAGCTGTGTTCCAGCAGTCACAAAAGGGACATGGCTGCTCCGATGATGGCACCAGAGTGCCCAGCAGCCGCTGTGATGTGCTGGCCTTGCAGCACAAGTGTGCCAGCTCTGCAATCCTCATCACCTCGTTAGTAACTTGGCTGTTGATTCCAGCCGGGGCCAGGCTCTCCGTACCTCCCACACAGTTCACAGGCCCCTACCTCTCATTAGGGGGCTGCTTTCATGTGGCCAGTGGTTTTCATCATCAGTGAGCCACGGAGCAAGTGAGGCACGGGAGCAGAGGAAGGAGACAACGGGGAGTCAGGCAATGCCACCATGGCAACATGGGTGCTGGAATAACAGCTTTGATGTAGTGGCAGTCAGCCCCAGGGCCATGGGCTCAGGTATGGCAGGGGCCTGGCTCCCAGGAGAGTCCTGTGGTGAGGGGATACATGGAGGCATCCTGCTTTCCTCACTGCTGTGCCAACAGAGGGGCTGATCAGGCCAAGGGGGACTTGGCACCAAAAGTCGCTTCTCAAGAGTGGTGCAGGGCAGCTGACACAACACAGTGTGGGAAAATAAATTAAGGATGACAATATGGAGGTGAGGCCACAGGAGGACAAGCTGAGGTCTGGAAGGGAGCACGTGCTGAAGGGCAAGAGGGTGGGGAGTGGATGGTGGGTGAACAGGGATGGCAGCAATTTGGATGGGAAATGGAAAGCTTGGCAAGCACTCAGCAGAGCTTCTGTGTGATCCTGCCGAGACACCAACAGCTCCTGAGGCCACCAATCCCAAATACCCTGTGCTCCTGCACCTGCAGCAGTTCTGTAGGAATCTAAGGGGAATGTATTAGCAGCACTGGGATACAGGATTCTGGATCAGGTTTCTGGAAGGACCTATGATTTCAAACTCTGCCTCACAAGTGGGCATTCAAATGGAGCCACTGGTAGCTGCCTGGCCCACCCAGGGCCGGGCTGTGCTGGGAAAGTGAAATGTGGATGCCATCAAAGCCTGAAACCGCGGCTGCTGCCTGGGAGTGAGCCGAGCCTTGGGGTGGAAATGCTGCTGCTGCTCTGAATCACATCTCAGCAATGGAGAAGATCCGGCTGAGGCATTTCCTGCTGTTCCCATCTCATCCCCATCTGATGCCTCCCTCACGGAGCTCCTGTGCTGAAATCCTGGCCCTGTGGAAAATCTGCAGCAGCTTTCCTGATGAGTCCAGCTGTCTTCCCTGAAGACAGGAGTGTCAGAGTATGGTGGGAGGTGTGGTGTCTCCTGGTGGTGATTCCCATGGGACCTGTGGGACTGTGGTCGTTCAGCGTGGGGGTCGTTCAGCCCGGGGGTTGTTCAGCCTCAGTGACTTCTTGAGAGGGAAATGGAAAGAGCAAGCAGTGCAAGTTAATTAACTGACGCATAATGAAGTCAAGATGAGTATCCCCAAGGAGCTGAAGCTCAGATTAGGAAAGCAGCAGATGATGGTGTTCCCTGGCTTTGTCCTGAGCCCCAGTCTCCTGCCAGCCACACTGATGACATTGGCTCTGGCCCAGGGGCAAGGAAAAAAAGCCCCTGAATGCCTTTCAGTGGCAACTTTAATAGAATTTAGGTGTTATAAACACTGACCCAGAGAAGGGAGTATGGAAGGGATGAAATAAACCCATCAATGGCTGTTTGGTGCTTTGGTGCCTTTGGTGAAGGCTTCCTATAGCAGCACAAGCAGACCCTGCATGGACTCAAATGCTCTTCTGACAAGAAAGAGCTAGGAGTAGGGAAGGACGCTCAGAGTGACTAACCTGGAGGCTGCTGGATGGTGCTGGGCAGAGACCCTTCACAGGATCATGGAATCCTTTAGGTTGGAAAAGCCCTCTTAGATCATCGAGTCCAACTGTTGCCCCAGCACAACCAAGCCCACCACTAACCCACGTCCCTGAGTGCCACATCTACAAGTCTGTTAAACCCCTCCAAGGATGGTGACTTCACCACTGCCCCCAGGGCAGCCTTTTGGTGAATAATTTTTCCCTAATATCCAAAGCAAACATCCCGTGGCACAACTTGAGGCTGTCTCCTCTTGTCCTGTCCCTTGTTCCCCGGGAGCAGAGCCCGACCCCCACCTGGCTCCACCCTCCCGTCAGAGAGTTGTAGAGAGAGAGAAGGTGCCCCCTGAACCTCCTTTTCTCCAGGTTGAGCCCCTCTGGCTCCCCATCCGCTTCTGGTGCTCCAGCCCCCTCCCCAGCTCCATTCCTTTCTCTGGACACGCTTCAGCCCCTCAATGTCGTTCTTGTCCTGGGGGGCCCGAAACCGACCCCAGAACTCGAGAAGCCTCAGCAGCGGCGACCACAAAAGATGAGCCACCGGCCCAGCAGCCTCAGGAGGCGGCCCGGGCCCTGCGCAGCGGACGGGGGCCCTCTAGTGAGGGGCGGTGCGGCCCCGGCTCCGCCCCGGCCCGGAGCAGCCATGGCGGGGCTGGAGCCACTATACGCCTTGGCAAGGGCCGTCATTTCCCGCCCGCAGGACGCTCTGGTCTGTGGCATCCACTGGGAGCTGGTCCGGCACGGCTACCGCTGCCTGGGCACGGGCGACCAGGTATGGGCCGAGCCGTGCTGCGCCGCCGCGGAGGCCTAGTAGGCCACGGTGAAGCCCCGGCCTTTCCTAATGCCGCTCGCCGGCGCCGTGCGGCCGAGCCCGGCGACCGCTGCCGGAGCCGGGGGAACCGCGCGGCGCCGGCGGTGTTGGGGCCACCCGGGCCGGTGCGGGGTCCGAGGGGCCTCGGTGCTGCTGTGGAGGTCGGAACTGGCGACTGCGGGGTTGTGGAGTGTCCTGGTGTTGGCGGGGTGTCCCTGTGCTGTAGGGGGTGCCGCTCTTGGAGGGATGGCGGTGCTGACAGGATCCCGGTACTGGGGGGGCCGAGGGGTGGTCTGTGGGATGTCGCAGGACGGGAGATCCTGTTGCTGATGCGATCGTTATGACTTTGGGAAGGGAGTTAGTATAGTGCTAAGTGGAGCTTGGTGCTGAGGCAGAACTCTGTAATAAAACGGAGGTGTCCAGTGCAGTGCTGGTTCTGGACCCAGTGCTAAGGTGGGGGTCTACTGAATTGGGATCCTGATGGGTGTTGGGAGAGTGCCTGATGTGGTGTTGGGGAGTAATGGGGGTGCAGGACAATGTCATGGCAGAGAACCCTCCCCAGTACCAGAGGAGGGGACAGTGTAGGGCAGGGCCCCCCAGCAGCACTGATGTGAGGCTGGGACAGACATGATGATAGCCTTCCCCCCTACCCCAGACAGCTCTGTGTCATGCTGGGGAGGTGAGGGGGAGAGTCTGGCAGGGAAGAGCATTGTCTCCCAGTCTGGGTATTTGTTACCTCTTTCTCCTCAGCAAAGGGTGGTGTAGTCCCTCCTGTTCCAGCACAGAGATGCTGAGGGAGGCTGTCGTAGGCAGGGCCAGCCTGTAGGAAATACAGTCCTGCTTTTGCTGTCGAAACTGTGAAGGCACTGAAGGATCCCCTCCCAGAGGCCTCAGTTCCCTCCTGGATCTCACTGTGCAGCCAAGACAAGACCCCCGCCCTAGGAGGTCATGCTGGGCTCCTGGGCAGGGTCTTGGCAGCCTGTCTGTTCTGTTGCAGCCAGGTCCCGATGAAAGGAAGTCAGAGCTGTTGCCCACCGGCTGGGAAGCCAATAAGGAGGTGTATACACTGCGCTACAAGTCCACGGACGATGCCCGTGAGCTGCTGCTGAAGGCCATCATGGTGGAGGACAGTATGATCCTCAACGTCATGGTGAGCACCCATGTGGCCCAGGGGGTTTGGGGTCCTTTGGCTGAAAAGAACACCAGGGCAATTTCTTAAATGTTTGCTTTTGCTCGTTCTACCTGGAAGTGGTGTTTGTCCCTCAGGATGGGGCAGACTCAGGGGGTGTTTGTGTGGCAGAAGATGTGGCCCAGCATGAAGCTGGTCAAACCCTTGCTGTGTCAGAGCAGTGGGACAGTTGGCCTTGAACACTGCAGCCCAGGAGCTGCCCTGCTTCTGTCCCTTTCCTAGCTCAGGACATCTCTGCAGCCTCCAACAAGCACCTTCTCCAGGTGGATTTGCTCAGTGTTTCACCCTTTGCAGCCTGAACTGGGGAGAGGGAGCAGGGAAAATGTTGCTGTATGCTGGGGTTTGCTCCTGGAGATTCAGGCACAGCACAGGGATATGGCGGGAAGCAGGTGAGCCCCATTCTTTGTATCCCAAGCCTGGGGCTGGTGTTGTAGCTTCTCTGTCCCTCATTCCCAGCTCTGCCAGGCTGCTCACTCTGCTTTACCTGCATTTTTCCAGGATCGGAGCTCTCAGAAGGTGGCAGATGTGACCTTGGCAGTGGCCGACTACATCAACCCAGAGCACCTGGACGATTTCCACAAGTAATCTCAGTTTCCTGGTATTTTCTGCAGGAGGAAGTGTCCTACTGGCATGGAGAGGGGGTCAGAAATCAGGTTGGGAGGAGCTGGAGGACTTACTCCCCAGTACAAACCCAGGCCAGCCCTGAAATGCAGCCAGAACTCTGTTCCATGCCTCCCTCTGCGCTGGCACAAGAGATTTAGAGGACAGTGGGATCGTGGGTTGGAGCCTAGGGGAGGGCCATCCCACCTGGAGACAGGCCATTTATTTCCAGAGCATTGTGCTGGGTGGACACTGCCCAGGAGAATGACAGCTTCAGCCACATCTGCAGTGTCATGTGCTTTCCTCCAGTGCAAACTGGTTGGGTTGGAGCAGAAGGGAGTGGCTGGGTGACACCTTGCCCATCTGAAATGGGGTGAGGACTTTGATGCCCTTGTGTGCTGTTACCACTTCCTGTCCCCTCTGTGCTGCCAGCAGGGGACATGTTCTGTGCCAGGGACGCTTTGGGCTTGTCTGTCCACTCCCCATGCCTCTTGCAGCCTGTCCAGCACCCTGTGTCCTGGTGCCATGGCTACCCCAGCCCACTGCCTCCCCTCTCCTTGCTGCAGGGTGTACAAGAACACCGAGGAGCTGAGGACAAGGATCGCTTCAGGCATCATTGCTCCCCTCAGAGGCCCTGCAGAAAAGGCCGAAAAGGAGCCTGAGTCCAAAAGGGATGTGCACTGGGATGAGGACCCGCTCCGGCTCCCTCCCCGGCAGCCAGTGGGCACAAGAGCCCCATCCAGGTGAGTAAAGAGCGTGTGGCTGCTGAGAGCCCCCTGTCAGATGGGATGTGACCCAAACTACACGTCAGGTCCACATCTCTCACACGTGGGATGGGGAGTGTAAGGGATCCAGACCTTCCCCAGCTGGATCAGCCTGGACACCTGGGTTTGATTTGGTTGCTGGAAAGGGATGGGCTGTTCTGGAGCTGTGTGTTGGACTGACAGACCCAGGAGGGAGCAGGCAGGGTCTGGGGCTGGGAGGTGAGGTGTGGGGTGAAGGACAGTGGCCCTGCTCTGTGCTGGCTGAGGGACTGTTGGGGCTGGCAGAGCAAGGACGCCAGTGGGAAGGACAGTTGCCATTGTGTGGCTGGGACACCAGAGATGCATCCAGCCAGGGTGGGGTGCAAGGCTTCCTCTTCTTGTTCTCCTGACCCCACTTTCCCCTTGGAACCATTGCTGGCAATGCTGGGTAGAGGGGACACATGGCACCTGCTTTGCCATCCCTTTCTGACACCTCCCAGTCATCCCTTGTACGTGGCAGGCGAGTTCCCCCCTCTCTCACACACACACTATGATGCCCTTTGGCTGGAAGTCAAGAGACACTGCAGTGGCTCTGCCATCTCTTGGGGACCAGCTGGGACATCTGGCTTGTGTGTCAGCCCACTGCTGTCTGCTGCCACTCAGGGTGCGAGAGGCTCCATGGGGAGGCCTGGGAAGACAGGCTGGAGCTGGGCACTGCTCTGAAACCATGTTACTGGCATGGATTATTGACAGGGAGATGTGCCAGCTGGCTGCAGGCCCACCACCCCACTGTCCCCACACTCCTAGAAGTGGGACTGTGACTGGGCTGGGACATGCTGGAGAGCCTGGCCTAGCCCAGACCTGCTTAGGGATCCCCTGGCATGGAAATTCCTGGTATATATGGACAGCTCCTCCTTGAAGCAGTGAGAACAACAGGCTCTCTTTTTCTCAGCAAGCTGCTGCCACACACATCAGTGTCCTCATCCAGCAACACCCTGGAGCAGGGAATGCTGTGTCCTGGGCCTGGGATGGCTCCCAGTGGCAGCTCCCTCACACAGGGTCCCACAGGTCCCAGGGCCCTCCAGGTGTTGCACTGTTTGCCATGGGAGAGCACCCAAGGGCACAGCTCCATGCAGCTTCTCTGCCCTTCCCTGAATATCTCGCTGTGTTCTGTGTTTCAGGCCTTCCCCCTTGAGCCCCTTTGCTGTTGGTGGGGAAGACCTGGACCCTTTTGGGTGAGTATGGCTCTTGAAGCACACCCTACTCTGCCTTTGGGGGGCGTGGGGTGGTTGGAGATCACTGGAACAGCATCTAGCCAAGTGTCTCTGAGTGGGGATGGTGATGGGACAGTTGCTCAGTGCAAATTGTGAGGGACCAATTGACAGTTGCTAAAGCTCAGTATGGTTCTAATATTGTAATAAGATCCCGTCTCTTGCAGAGATGATAAGTTGCAATCTGTGTCTGTTTAATAATCAGCTTGTATTAATTTAACACACAGTAATTCCTGCAGTAAATCAAAGCTGAATATGTCGTTAAGTGAATTTAAGCCTCTAATTTAAACAGTTACCAGCTGCTGTGTCTCCAGCCCAGCAGTCTGCAGAAGGGGAGGCTGAAAGCCGAGTTCACGGATTCTCAAGTCCTGTTGCAAGCCTCCCGGCTGTCTGAGGCACTTGGAGAAAGCTTGGGCAGAGGCTGGGCTGTCTGGGAGGCTGGGCTTCACAGATACATCCTTGGTATTTGGTTTGGTCAGGCAAGGCGAACCTGTCATCTTCCACTCCAGTTAAAAGCACACAGTCAGACAATAACCAGCTTGTGGTGTCATTGCGCAGTGTCCTGCAGCCCAGAGGAGTCTCCTCTTTGGAACCACTCTCCTGTGGGGATGGCATTTTTTCCCCTTTTGCAAGACTTGGTTCTCCATGGGTTTGGCTAGAAAAGGGCCAGCTAAAAATGTCCCTGCTCAGCTGGAAAGAGAGGTCTGGAGCTGGAGGGACTGGAAGGAAACCGGATTGTACAAGGAGAGGGGATTCATTTTGGGGGAGGGTGTCCTTGTTTCTCTTGGTGCCTCCAGCCCTTCATCAGAGATTTCTCTGTAAATGACAAATAAAGATGGTAAATGGAAGCAGATTTGTGACACCTGCCAGCGCTGGAGACCCAGACTCTCAGGAATATGCTCTTGGGACCTGGCTGTCCTGGGGCGCTTTGGGCAGCCGTTCTAGCCTAATGGAACTCATTAGCACGGTTGTTAATGACTTGTATGATGGCAGCGGTGTCCGGAGGCTCCAGCCGCATTTGCACAAAACCGACCATGAGGAATGGCACTCGCAGCATGGGGCAGCTCTGAGGAGCCGCCGTGGTCAGCAAATGACTTCCAGGCAGTTCTTTGGAAAGGCTTGTGGGAGCCCAGCCGGCTCTTGCGACACCGTGCAGAGCAGGACAGGAAGCAGGGATGGAATATGGGCCTGCAGTGAGGGCCAGCTGGTCTGGTGCTTCTTGAAGGAACAGCCAGCACCTCTGCTATGGAGACAGGCTGAGAGATCTGGGGCTGTTCAGCCTGGAGAAGGCTCCAGGGGCACCTTAGAGCCCCTTACAGTTCCTAGAAGGGCTCCAAGAGAGCTGGAGAGGGACTTTGGACAAGGGCCTGAAGTGACAGGACAAAGGGGAAGGGTTTCTCACTGACAGCGGGTCAAGTTAGATTGGATATTGGGAAGAAATTCTTCCCTGTGAGGGTGATGAGAGCCTGGCACAGGTTGTCCAGAGAAGCTGTGGCTGCCCCATCACTGGAAGTGTTCAAGATTGGATGGGGCTTGGGACAACTTGGTCTAGTGGAAGATGTCCCTGCCTGTGGCAGGGGGTTGGAATAAGATGAGCTCTGAGGTCTCTTCCTACTCAAACAATTGTGGGATGTTCTGCAGGGCTCTCTGTCTTTCTGCCATGGGCTGCCTCACTGGCTGGTCCTGGGAGCTTTCCTTCCCATGTGCCATGTGTCAGGTTAACCCCTTGTTCCCATGCTCAGCATTTCTTCTGCCGTTCTCTCTTTCCAGTGCCAATCTCATCTCCTCTGCCTTTTCTCTCTCCAGAGGTCGAAGTGGGGGAATGATTATGGACCCTCTCCACTCTGGCTTCCCACATCCTGGTATTGACCCATCGTCGGGCATCCCAGGCCGGCTTCCCCCAGGAGCTGTCCCACCAGGCGCCAGATTTGACCCCTTTGGCCCGTTAGGAGCTGGGCGACCCGGGTAGGTCCTTGGCCATGCTTCCAGCCTGCCACTGGATCCCAGCTCATCCCTGTTGCTGCAGGCCTGAGCTCTCCTGTTTGACTCTGCTCTGAATTTCTTTCCAGGCCAGATCCTGACCACCTTCCCCCTCCAGGCTACGACGACATGTTCATGTGAGGAGTCACCACGTGGCTGCTCACAAACAAGTCTTCTGGGAAGCAGGGGCACTTTGCCTCTTCACTCCTCGTCTGATGGGCGTACATCTTTCCAGCAGCATTTTCCTCCTCTCTGTTTTGGGCCACATTCCCATGTGTCCCGTCAGCTATAAAGGCTTCCCTGTTTGCAGAACGGAAGAGGAGGCAGTAGTAGGTCATTTCTTTCCCTGCTCCTCTGAGGGTACCCGGCCATTTGCACCCAGCAAGGTGGGAGCATGGGGTGTGGCGTTCTGGGAGCGGCCTGGGTGTTGTGGGATTTCTCCTCTGCTTCTCTGGGGTGGCAGAGCTTGCTGCTGGGGTCTCACAAGTGGTGGGTGTGAGGAGGGAGCTGGCTCCTTGCTGCTCCTCTGCAGAAAACCACAGCAGACTTGTGAAGGGGACAGCCAGAGTGGGCTCCCCACAGAGTGGGTTTCTCTCTTGCTCTGTATCTGAGCAAGGCACTGATTGAAGGGCTGGAAAGCCCAACCCGCAGAGTCTCCATGGGCAGACCCCCAGCAGCAGCTGAGATTACAGCTTTGCCTGCTGGCTTTGAAGAGCAGCACCAGAAAAGCCTTTGATGTGCATGAGAAGAGAAAGATTGAATTCCTGGCTCACCTTGCCCCCTCTCTTTCCTGCAGCTGTGGTGTTTTTCATTCCTGGGGTGTAATTGAAGCCCTGCAGGCAGTGTGGCGAGGGTTGCCCACTGGGCACTGCAGGAGTGTGGGTGCTTTGCAGAAGAGTTTTCTAGAACACATTCTCCTGCTGTCAGTCTTGTTGTGTGTGGCTCTGCCTGGCTGGCTTGGGGAGAATGGCTGAGATCTGCATGGCTCAGGCTCCTGAGCTCTCTCTAGCAACCCCCCATCCCCACAGATTCCCCAGGTCAGTTGATTTTGGGCCTGCAGCTCATCTCCTGCCAGGGGCTCATGCTGTTTTTCTTCTCGTGGTTTGATCTCTTAGAAGGATGTTCAGGAGACTGAAATAAAAACCTGACAACAGTGTTGTGCTGGTGCTTACTGGGGTGTCCCCCTGTGTTCCCTACTGTGCAAGGGGAAGCCCCAGAGCCTTTCTGGAGGCAGAGATTCCATGCTGGGAACTCGCTTTGTATCTTCCCCTGAGCAGCAGTGCTTTTCCAAGACGATGTAACTGTATTAGGAAAATGGAGAACAGCCCAGCCCTGCTCCTGCAGTAATTGCCTCTCCGGGGCATTGAATGCTGTTGGAACGCTGCACGCAGCTGCGTTGGCAGAAATAAAAAAGGGCAAGGGATCCCCCCATCTCTCCCTTTTCCCAAAAGGCTTTTCCTTTTAAAACCTCTTTGCCTACAAATGCAGTTAATAAAGCTGTGTTATGGTGTGTGCCATCCTGGGCTCTGCACATGTGGGAGCAGGGAAGACCAGCTGGAGAAATCTGGTGCTGGGAGCAGCTGGAGCATCCCCTGCATCTCCCCGGGGCTCATGCGTGGACCCCCATTTGTGGAGGGGCTGGTTCTGAGCCCAGACCCACTGAACTATGCAGAGGTTTTTCAGAGGAAGTCCCACCTGCAGACCCACGTGTGGGCTGTGGGCAGTACCCATGACCAGAGCAGCATGGGAAGGATGGAGAGAGACACACGGCTCGGTGAGGCCATTGCTCTGGCTATCCGCTCTGGCTCCTGGGACAGCCTGTGCCCATCCACAGCTTCGTTGCAGGAGAAAGAAGCTCCCAGCCCTGCTGCTGGGGTTGAGAGACTGCAGACCCCAACCTTACTGCGTGAGGGAGCAGAAACAGCTTTGGCCTCATCGAGAGGCCCCTCTCTGCGGGGGGCGGCTGTTTTCTGTGCCTGAATTAATCATGTTCTGCGACCTTCCAGGAGGGAGAGACGCAGCCGGCTTTGATGGGGCTAATTAAAGCGAGTCAGCGCCGGGAGAGGCTGCGGCAGGGCGAGGAACCAGCTTTTGTCTGCAGCGCCTGGCCCCGGCGGGTCCGTGGTGTTGTGCAGCTGGGAAACAGGTGGCAGAGGAGGGGAGTGGGTTCCAAAGGGGACAAATGTCCGATTCAGGCCTTTGCCTGAGCCTCTGGGCTCCCAGGGCCGACCCATCCGCTCTCCAGAAAGGATGGGTAAAAGGAGGAAAGGATCCTCCTCTCCATGTCACAGGACAGGATAGTGGATACAGGAGACTGTCCCCACAGTTGGCTTGGGTCCCACCAAAGGGCCTGGAGCATGGCAGAGGTGCCTCCTGAGAACCAGTGATCCCAAGCACATTCTTTATTCCATCTGTAGGGCTTGTGGCCAGCACAAACTCCATTCCCTGACAATGCCTGGGAGGCAGCCGACCCCATGGTGGGTTTGTACCACAGTGGCTGTGACAGCCAGGTCTCCCTTCAGCAGGAGGGACAGTTCAGGCCCTCAGCCATGTGTCTCTGTCCCCAGCACTGCTGTTTCTACGCTAAGCGACAGAAAACATTAACATGCATGGGAGCACAGTAACACACCCCACGTTAATTTTTATGGGGAGGCTGTGAGGAGCAGCTGGGGCTGGGTGTGCAGTCTTGGCACCGGCTCAGCCTCCCTCCGCCAGCAGCAGCACTTCCACTACACGTTTGAAGAGAGGCACTGGATTATTGGTAATGGCTCAGGATCCCCAGAGAGTCCTTCAGGCCATCTGCCAGCCCGCCCAGCCCACAGCACCTGCCTGCCTGCTCCTGATGGGATGGCAGAACCCCCCGGCGTCGCTAATTACTCTGCAGCCGGTGCTACATCCCTTGGATCCTGGGTGCAGGGAAGCCGTGTGTGTGGCCCAGCTGGAAAACAAAGCAGCCCCCGTTATATGGAACTGGGAAAAGCACACTAGGCCCTCCCTGCTTGCGTTGCTTGCTCCTGGCACAAACAAAGCCCCAAAACACCAGCACTGGGGGACTGGAGAGCCATTGACCCTCATTCCACTCAGGCTGCACAGCATCAGCCTTTCCCAGCCAGATTTTTCTCAGCACTCTGGAATATTTTGGATTGCTTCCTACTACTCCTCTGCACATTAAGCACCACATGCTAGTGCCTCTTCCCCAGTGCCTGCCAGAGTGATGAAGGGACAGCCAGGTCAGACAGCTCTACATCTCTCTGTCACAGCCACCCTACACCTCAGCCTAGGGGAGCCTGTGTACAAAATCACATCCCAGCCCTGGAGTTCTCTGTGGGGAATCTTCTTTAATGGCACTCCTTCCTTGACACAGTTGGTTCATTGTAAATAGATCTCTCTCCATGTAGAGGCTTCCCCCCAGTCCTGCAGGGACTCAAGGCACAGTCCAGCAACGTGCTGACAAAACAATAACAGCCCCTTCCTGCAGTCTCTTGAGTAGCCTCATGCTCTAATCCATGGTAGTATTTCTTGTGCTCACATACAGCAGGTGCTCAGCAGCTGTAACCTTCACCAGGCTCAGCCTTTCATCCTGAAAACACTCCTTCCATCTTATTTAAAGTAACAAAAAGGGATGAGGATGATTTCTCCATCTAATGGGTTTATTTTTCTGATCCAGACATGCAGGGCCAGTGCTGAGTTACAGGAGGGACATACTGGCTTCTCAGGGCAGAGCCTTGGGAAGGCTCAGAGCTCCCCCTTTCTCCCCTTCTCTTCTTTTTCTTCCCCTCTCTTCCCTCCCACGGCATCACCCCCTCGTTCACCCTAGGGCCCCTCAGGGACAGCCACAATGACATTTGTCCCCCCTGCTCTCCTTGGACCCTTCATTAGGCCCCTCGGGCTCTGCTTAAAGCCATTTGTCCCAGGCTGTTGGGGACAGGGAATGCTTGTTTGGGAACAGGGGCACAGCCACCCATTTCACTCCAAGTATGGTTTCATCCCAGGGAAAGGTTCCTGGGTGTCAGGATTGCAGGTGTGAGGTGATTCAAGGTTGTTTCCTGGGATCCTACGATAAATACAGAGCATTGCTAGTGATGTGGTGACAGGGAGAGGGGCATGTGGCCCTTCACAGCAGCAGGAAGAATCATCTGCAAAGCATTATAGGAAAACACAGGGCAGAGGACACTGTCCCCAGCATACGAGGGGACACTGGAAGCCCTAGAATAAAACCCAACCCAGGTAACCAGATGTAAATATCACTTTTGTGCCAGGCTGTCTGGAGGGATTTGTCCCTGCCTGAGAATGTTTGAAGTGGGTAACTTAAGGGGTGGATTGAAAACTGGTGGCAGTTCATGATAAGGAGCACCTTTTGTGGGTCTGCATTTTCCAATGGGATAATTATTTCCCTTTCCCAGCACATTGCTCATACCCATTTCTCTTTCCAGAGAACATTGTGCTTTAATGACGCTTCATGTTTAATTCCCGAGATGCAATTTTGCCTTCACGCCACAGACAACGGCCCTTGAATCAGCAGAAAGGCCAGCGTGGGGACACCCCAGCAGCAGCACTGCCAGGCCAGCATGGGACACAGCCACCACGTCACCTTGAGGCACTGAGAATCATTTGCTCTCTTCTGTATGGAGCACCATGATTTTTGAAGAGGCCATTCCGGGGCTGCTGGTGGTAGTGGGATGCTTGGCACAGTGCAGGCGTGTGTCCTGGCCTTCATCCTGCTGTGTGGAATGGGGCTGGTGGGGTGTGAGGGCTGAGGGGTGGCAGGGGGCTGGACCCCACCCCATGGGTGGTGGGCATGCTTGCTGCCTCTTCTTCTGAAGCAGTGCAAGCACCAGCTCTGTGCCAGAGTTTTACAGGAAACTATTGCTAAAACTGGTCACTGATGGCAGAAACAGATCTGTTGGGAGGAGCAGTCAGGTCGTGGCTGTGGGAAGGAGCTCAGTCTCACATCCAGCCCAGGCTGCAGCTGACCATGGCACAGAAATCCCACGGGTGCCTTGATCGTGCCACTGCCATGATGCTGGTGGCAGGATCCCATCCAGGAAAGTGCTGGGGAGACAACACGGGGTCCCAAGGCCATGCTGTCCCAGTGCTGGTGGTGGGGAACAACCCAGGCCAGGACCATGCAGTCCGGTGGAGTATCCCAAAGCCTCATCATTCCGGTGCTGTTGGGCCGGAGCACCATCCAAGGAGGGTTCAAGGAGGTGAAAATGGTGACTGAAGGCTGGCGTAGGCAAAGTCTCACCCAATGGTGTCGGTGTTGGGGTGCAGCAAGGGGACCCCGTTTCTGCCAAAGGCGAGGGATCCCCGGGGTGCACAGGGCTAGGAGACGGGACCCTCGGGGGTCTGAGGTGGGGGGCTCAGTTGGCTCTCCAGCAGAGCCCGCGTCCCTTCAGCTGACACCCTCCGCAGCCGCAGCCGTACCGAGCCATAGGTGCCACCGGTGCGCCGGGCGGCCCGGGCGCGGCGGCGGGCGGCGGCGGCGGCCAGCAGCAGGGCGGCGAGCAGGAGCCCGCCCAGGGCCAGCAGCGCCAGCCCGGCCACGGTGCAGCGGTCGAGGCGGGCGCGGAGCCGGGCTGCCCGAGCCTCCAGCCGCTCCATCT
>NW_024580668.1:7170427-7258600 GCF_017639235.1 Corvus kubaryi | reverse complement strand
CTGCCCGCCCCGCCGATGTCCGCACCGAGCTGCCCCGCTTCCCCTCCCGGTCCCCCGCGTCGGGCTGCCTACCCCCGCTGCCTCCCCGGCTCCCCGGGCAGGTGCCGGTGCCGCCGCGGGGCGGGCGGTGGGTGCCCCGAGCTGCGGTCGCGCACGGCCGCCGCACGCACACGCACACACAGACACGTACGGGGGGCACACACATGCACTCACACGCACACACCCGGGAGCACCTGCTGTGCACGTACCCTGTGCAAGAGGGACCCCTCTGTGCACCCCCCCCACAGCGCCGGGACCCTCCGTGGGCACCCCGGGGGGCTGCGTGGGGAGGGGCTTTGGAGAGGACAGAGCAGCACGCTGAGTTTTGCGTGGGGTCTGCCTGGAGGACGTGCCCCCCACAAGCAGCCGTCCCCTGTGGGGACCCGGGGCAGAGCTGGGCTGGGGACACTGGGGCTGCAACCTGAGTATCCCCAGCTGCAAAGACAGCAGGGAGAGGTCCCATACGGACGTTGCCCACCCTGAGTCCCCACAAGGGTCCAGCCTGTCCCTAGGGAAAGTGGGGGTTGACCTAGGTTTGGGCCAGGTATGATATGCCCCAGCCTGGGACATAGGAGCCCCTGGGTCCTGCCACGATCCCACTGCAGTCCCATGGCATAACACTCCCCCTTCACACATACACACACACACACGTTATTTACTCAATTTTTCACAGAGCATTCATAGTGCCTGCACTCTGCTTCCCCCTGCCCTGGCACCAGACCCAGGCCCGTGCCCTGGCAGTGACCTGCTGGCAGCCACACGCTTTCCCTCGTTTGTTAATATGACATGGTCTGTTTCCACATTTGGAGCAGTGCCTGGAGGTGTGGATGTAAATCCCAAGTGATAACGGGTGGGCTGCTGACAGCTGCTGGGAAGGTTTGTCCATCGCATTGCCATTCCCTTCAACACCTTCACATGCTTCCAGCATCTCCACAAGCACACCCTGTGCTGCAGGTGCTGGGTGAGCTCACAGTGCTGGGGCTGCAGGGATGCCCCTTGTGTCCTGCACCCTGTCCCCATTGTGTCCTGAGCCCTGTCCCCTCACACAGTGTATCCCTCTGCAGCTACACTGGGCTCTGTGTTACCCATAGTGTCTGGGCACTGCCCTGCGTGAAGATGTCAGATGGGAGTCTCCTGCCACCTGTGTCATGACAGGGGCAGGGATTTTCTCTGAAGTCTCTGTCAGATACAGCTTAAATGGATAAAAAAGGGTCAGTGAGTTTAGGGCGTGCCACACAAATAAAGAGGCGCATTTGTGTTTTCTGAGGGCTGGACTGGTGCAACACGATCCAGGCTCAGCACCCGTCTGGGCACAGTGTCTATCCATGGTGCTGACTGGCACCCTCTAGTCCAACACATGGCACCTCCAGTCTCTGAGATGCAGCAGGGGCATGGAGCTGCCATGGCAGGGGGCTTGGAACGAGGTGATCTGTAAGGTCTCTTCCAACCCAAACCATTCCGTGACTCTGTGACTCTACGAAACGCAGGGCTTCCAAGCACAGTGTCCCCAGAGATGCAGCCAGAAGTGGGCCGAGAAAGAAGCAGAATTAAAAATAAATATAAGTGCATCCTGACACGTTAACTACATTTAGAGAGGCTTTAGTATCAACCCACTCCACAGGAAGGCAGGAGATGCTTGGAGACAAGTAGGTCATGGGACACAGTTTGTCCCAAATCAGCAGGAAGAGATGGATTTGGAGCAGGCGGGCATATCACTGTGAACAGATGGGCAGGAGCAGATCTGCTGCCTCACCATCGCCAAATTCCTTGGGAAGACAGAACTGCCATCAGTTTGCTCCTGAGCAGAGCTGTGGTCAAGCCCTCTCTTCTGAAGCACCCAAGCCCTGTGGCTGCCAACGCACCCAGGGATGCCAAGGCCAGGAGCCCTGCCAGGATGGGGATTTGTGGGGCAGAAGCAGAGCCACTCATGCCGTGGCTCCCGCCTGCCTTCATACAGGGGTCAGGGCTCCATGCTGTGGGGTCAGGGCTCCATGCTGCCCAGGGGGCTGCTCCTGCACCCCAATCCCACAGCAATGCTCAAGAGGCCACCTGTGATGGATGAGGTGGAAGGATGCATCCTGCTGGCATCGCTGCCTGCACTGTGCTGCCCCAGGATCCCACTGCCATTACTGGATGGGAGCTGGAGGGGACCCCAGGCATTTGAAGGGCCTCGGGGTAGCCCAAAAACCTTCCCCAGTCTGATCCTGAGTAGCTGAACGTGAGGCTGGGGGCTGGCAAAGGCCACTCCATCCCCAAGGTGCTGGCACTAAGGGAAGGGGAGGAGAGAGTGAGACAGCCAAGATTTATGCTGCCAGCGCAGGAGCAAAGAGAGGAGGGAGACAGCCAAGGTCAGAGGGAGCACTGCCAAAATTCACAATGAAACTGCAGGAGTGCCGGAGGGGAGAGACAGACGACTTGGAAAGAAAAGGAAAGAGGAGGGAGGGAAGGAGTCTGGGAGATGGAGCAGGGTGAGGGAGCCAGACAGGGAACCAGGGATGGGAACATGTCACTCCTCAGACAAAATGACTGAACACACATGAGAGGGACAGCAAATGGGAGCCTCAGGCAGGCAGAAGAGGACAGTAGGAGCAGGACTCTGATGGAGCTAGACAGGCTGTGGACCTGGCTCTGTTCCCCGACACAGCCCTGTGCAATTTTGGGGAGTGCACAGCTGTCTGGTGCCCACTGGCACTGCTGACCCCTATCCAGCCTCACCACCGAGGTGAAGTTTCATTCCTGCCTCCTTAGCATTCTCAGCATCCCACAGCAGAGTGAGCCCCCGCAGCCAGCACGGCTCAAGGTGACTCGGAGGTCAGGGAAAAAGCAGCCGGGCAATTCAGGAGCTGGCTCTACATCACCGAGAGATCCAGCAGTTTGGGAGGACCAGAGGTGCCCCACACATCACGGCCTCCCTGCCAGTCCCTCTGTGCCCCAGACACAGCACTCCAGTGCTCCCCATGGATGGGGGGCGGTTCTGATCCAGCAAACTGCTCCTGGGAGCTGTTGCCACTGGCAAGGTAGGCAGGGCTGGACTTCAGCCTTGGTGCCGCAGAGGGCTGGAGCTGCACAGTTAGCATCAGGGTGGTTTCCCTCTTGCAAGGCATGGAGTACCCAGACAGGTTTGGTGCCCTGGAAGAGCAATGCGCACCTACTCTGGGGCTCGTGGGAGGTTCCTCCAAGTCCCCGTTGGGGATACACCACTCCAAGGATGGTTTATAGCAAAAATCCCTCTCCTTCCCCAAATGTCTGAGCCCCAGCCCAAAGGCAGCTGGAGGGATGGAGCTCTGCTTGCCACTATGACCGGCTGCAGAGCCGCACTGGGAAGAGGCTCAGCACTTTTCTGGTGATAATTAAGATCTCATTATCTTCAGCTAACACTAGGGAGACAGGGAAAACCACAGGTGCCTTGTGATATGGCAACAGCTGATGCACTGGGCCGTGCCTGGGAGCAGCAGGAGCCTTGCAGTGCTCTGCCTGAATATAAAGCATGGAAAGCATGAAGCAGAGGGTGACAAACTATTTTTTTCCTAGCTGGTGACACCTAAGTGTGCAAACATACTGTCTTCTCCTCTCGGGGGTGGCTGGAGCTGGCACAGATGGGTGGCTGTGTATCTTTTGCGTTCTCCCTCTGCACACAGGTCCGACCTGAGGCTCTGGGTTTTTGTTTGTTTGGGGGTTTTTTGTTTATTTTTTTGTTTGTTTTGTTTTGTTTTTCCTTCTTCTGCAAATTTCCTTCACCAGGGGAGTTTTATCAGACGTGTCTGGAGCCACGCAGGAGCTGCTCACCTGCAGAGAAAGAGATGGGGCGGTGTCTGCAAGCGGGCTCTTAGAATGTCAAGGGTGAAACGGATTGGGAGGAGAAGAGGAGGGGAAGAAGGAGGGGAGGGGAAGACAAGGAGAGGAGGGGAAGGAAGAGAGGAGAGGAAGGAGGACAGATGGAGGAGGAGAGCGAGATTGCTTTCCACTCTCATGAAGCTAAAATGAGGGGTGTTCCCGGGGATGTGTGGGTACTGCCGGTGAGCCCCAGGAAGGAGCAGGGAGCCATTTACAGCGGCAGGTCCGGGAGCCGTGCGGAGCCGTGCGGAGCCGTGGCGAGTGGACACGGGCCCTGCAGGGACTGCGGCCGGAGCTGCCCCGCACCGGCTCCGAGGGCGGGACCGGCGTGGGACCCCCGGGCGGCGCCTTCCCGCCCTCGGCTGAGCCGCGGCTGAGGCCCGAGGAGGGTCTGCCCGCCCCGCCGAGCCCCCTCAGCCCCGGCTAATTCCCCCTCGACCCGCGCAGAGCCGAGCTGGGCCCCCCTCATCCCCTCTAGGGCCCTTCAGCTGCCGGCTGTGTCCCTCCATCCCTCAGGATCCCGCTAAATCCAACCCCCCCCTCCTGGCATTGCTCAGGCCCCCCGTCCCCTCAGATCCCACTAAATCTCCCTGTCCCCTCAGTGCCCTTAGGTCTTGCTAAATCCTCAGGGCCTGCCTGGATCCCCCTGTCCCCTCAGGCACCACTAAATCCCCTCTGACCCATCCTCTAAGGGTCCCGCCAAATCCCCCCCTGCCCTCTGAGGGTCCCGCTAAATCCTTTCATCCCCTCAGTGCTCTTAGGGTTCTCCCATCCCCTCAGCACCCAGCTGGGTGATCCCAGCCCCTCTGGATCCCACTAAATCCTCACATCCCCTTAATATCTGCCTGGGTCCCCTATCCCCTCGGATCCCAGTAAATCCTCTCATCCCTTTCAGTGCCTCGTTGTGTCCCCCCATCCCCTCAGATCCCACTAAATTCCCCCTTCCCCGTAGCACCCGACTGGTTCCCCCATCCCCTCAGATCCCACTAAATCCCTAGTCCCACCTGGTGCCCCAGGACCCATCTCCTGTTGGAAGGGGAAGAGCTCGGGGAATTTTGTCAGGGCTGCCCTGAGACACTTGGCCAGGCACCATGTTCTACGTCCATTTGCTCATCAACAAGCGGGGGCCGCTGGCCAAAATCTGGCTGGCTGCCCACTGGGAGAAGAAGCTCACCAAGGCACACATCTTTGAGTGCAATTTAGAGGCCACCGTACAAAAAATCCTCTCCCCAAAGGTAGGCTGTGGCATGAGGAGGCATCTCCTGGAGAGTCCTGGGGTGGAGGTGTTGGTCTCTCTGTTGCTTCTGTGTAATATCTTAACATTTTTGCTAAAAATACTAAGTCCTGAATAACTTTTTTTTTTTAAATCCTCACAGTTTGCTATAGCTCTGCGAACCTCTGGACACTTACTCCTGGGAGTGGTGCGGATTTACCACAGGAAAGCAAAGTACCTCTTGGCAGACTGCAGTGAAGCTCTGACCAAAATGAAGACAGCCTTTCGCCCAGGTGTACACAAAATTCAGCATTTTTCAATTTGTGTCCTTTACAGCTCTCATTTTAAAAGTTAATTTTTGGATATTTCTGTTAAATACACATTACTGCTCCCAAAGGAAACGGAATGTACTAGTACCTACTGCTGATATTTAGTCTGGCTTAATTTAGTGTGTTTTCAGGTCTTTGACTCCCTTAACAGGAGCAGTATCTTAAGCGGGCTTATAAGAGGATGCTTGAGTTCAGCCTCCATTGCTAGATAATTAATTTAATTTCTGATGACACCGACAACATGTCTAACAGTGTCAGTGCCAGACCTGACAGCATGTTTTGAGCTCTAGCCATGTTGACAGGGAGAAGGGAGCTGAGATGACTGGATCCTTTTCCAACGGGCTCTGTTTGTCACACTTAGGCAACAAATGGGAGGCACTGTTGTCTAAAACAGCCTAAGAACACCAGTGTCTATTGCCAGTTTTAATGTGCTTTGTGACCTGGTCTGCTTGCAGAATAGGGAATAATTACTCTGCATTATTCTCAAGGATATGATCACAAAATTATAGAATCCACGGAACCATTTAGGCTGGAAAAGCCCTCCAAAACCCAGTCCAACTGTTCACCCAGCACTGCCAAGGCCACCACTAAGCCATGTCCCCAAATACCACATGTCTTTTAAGTCCCTCCAGGGATGGTGACTCCAGCACTACCCTGGGCAGCCTGTGCCAGGGCTTGACAACCCTTTCAGTGAAGAAATTTTCCTTAATATCCAACTGAAATCTGCTGGGCACAACTTGCAGCTATTTTGGAGATAGATCCTACAGCAATTTGGAGAGCACCACACAGGTCAAGAACACGACAGAACAGTCACCACTGCAGCAACAGAGATGCCGGCTAGATAGAAGGAGGGAGAAAAATCTCAGCAGAAGTGGTAAAATGCTGAAAGAGATTGTATGGGGATGCTGTGAAATCTCCATCAGCAGAAATAGTCAAAAGCAATCTGATTTTGAAATTAACCTCGTTCTGAGCAAAAGGTTGGGTTGGATGACCTTCAGAAATCCTTTCTCACCTGAATTTTTCTAGGATTCTCTGATTCCCAAGTAATTGCAGTCTGAGTACATAATTAGTTGATGCTGGAGAACAGTGTTATGGAGACAGAGCAGAGGAAAGGAAAACACAGTGATTCATTTGCAGTGCTGTGAAAGACTCTGGGCTAAACGTCAGCTGTGAGAATCTTCCAGGGACTTAAAGCAGCTGTTCACCAACACAAGTACTTGCGTATTTCAGGTCCTGTTGTAGCAGACTCTTTTGTACCTGTTTGTAAAAAATAGATCTTCTTAAGGACATGGCAACTGAAATGCTGCTTTTGAGTGCCTAAGCTTTACCTTTCTGTGATTTAGAATGGCAGCAGCCCCTCCTGACAGGTTTATAGGCTTATTATACCTCCTTGGGAGAACACTACTTTTATTTTATTGATACTTATTTTGTTATGTTGTCTGTTTATTTCAGGGCTTCTTGACCTTCCGGAAGAGAACTTTGAGGCTGCTTATCAGTCCATTACATTACCTGAAGAATTTCATGATTTTGAAGCACCACTACCAGATGTAAAGTAAGTGCTTCCCTAGTTTTTATTCACTCTTCTAGTATTTTCAGAAGTAAAAGCTATACTTGCTGTTATCTGATCGAGACTCAGGTTGGGTTGTTTCCATTTAATAACTGAATTCTCCTAAATTCTGAGCTTTGCAAGGCTACAGCCACAGGCGTTGTGGCTTTGGTAGTTTTTCTCTGTCCTTTAATCAACAGACCGTCACAATGAAATAATGTCTTGAACTTAGACTTCAGGATTTTAAATTGTCTGAGTGAAGGATGCAAACAGCTTTCTGAACCTCAAGAGAAGAGATAAAAATTAGTATTAATCCTGAAAGATGTGGCCAGTAACCACACAGTGTTGTACTGTTCCACTGGGTAACTTCGTTTTGTTTCTGCTCCACTGCTCTCCAGGGCTGGGGTGTTTTATCAGCAATAGTCAGCCTGGCTCCTGAGAAAAAGCCAGCATATTTCTTAGGCTTTTCTGACACAAATCAGCATTAATGTAGAAAACTGATGAAAAGCAGGAGGCCAAGTCATGTTTCTGATTGCTCTGATGCCCCAAAGGTCCAGGACAAGAGATTTCCACCGAGGGTTGCTCTGTACCTCCTCATAACTATGCTTTGATGGGATCAGTAAGGGTTTATTATTTTGGAAGTACAGCTGCAATATAATACACTTTATTCAAGTGCCTCAGTGTGCTGATTCTGTAAAGGTGCCTTTTCTTCCTGCCCAAAGAGTTGTGTCATTTGGTTGAAAAGATGTTTCACCAATCGATTGTCTTCTGACAAGGGCCTGGTAGATACCAGGGCTTGGGTGGGAACAGAATCATGTAAGCCCAAGTTTACTGGCAAAAGAGTGGAAAAATATGGGGGCTTGTGATAAAATGCCAGGATTGAAGGCTGCATAGAAACAAGCTTTCACGTTTCAGCTGAATGCTCAATGATTTTCAGTTCACCCCATATTATTATAATATTTTTTCATCAGGGCCATTGATGTTGCTGAACATTTTACCTTGAATCAGAGCAGAGCTGAAGAAATCACACTTACAGAGAATTATGAAAGCAGTATACTTCTCTGTGATAGAAACTTTGGTGAGAGAAGTTGAGAAATTTGGAATAGTTCATAAGGGGAAATGTGTTTTATGTGAAACTTTTATGTGAGCCCTTTCCACGTGTGAAAAAGCTGTGATTAATTGTGCATTTGTTTCATGCTTTTGCTGATTGGCCTATCATGCTGTCTTAGGTTTAAAATTTTGTGTGAGCAATATAATCTAGTGTCAGAGACTGAGAACCAAACCAAAAATTTCCTACTTTTACTAAATTAGATAACATTGTTTATTGTTTCTTCCATTTGAGGCATGGGATGTCTTGCAATCTTTTAAAAATTGCTTGAAAAATTAGGAAATTAATAAATCTGGGTTTCCAAAACTCACACAGATGAGGGATCAGGAATTGTGTGTTCCCTCAGATGAAGAAGCAGATGCACTGAGGAGACAGAACTTCTTTGAGGGCAGTGTCCTGATGAGCAGTAACAGCCTGGTGGCTGATCCCAATTCAGCCAGCACCAGCGGAGACAAATCTGTGCTGCACGGAGATGTTTACTGCTTCCAGGATGACCATTTTGGGGATGAGGATGATGCTGCAGATATGATTGGTAGGGTTTGCCACAGGCAAACAGAATCAGTTCCTTTCCAAATATTTTTATTCTTCCAGGAAAACAGTCAAGACAGTACCAAAGTGATTGCTTTCAAACATAAATGCTATGTTATTTCTTGTTTTCATATTTCATTTTTTTTCTACTTGTCACTAAATCTATGATCACTTAGACACTGCCAAGTGAAATTGGTTTAAAGGCTGTATTTCATAATTTTAGGATTAAGGGCATTAAAATTATGCTTAATGTTTAACAATTTCATTTCTATTTTTAAAGGTGAAACAGTGCAGCATTTTTATCCTTACTGTTGTAATAACAAAGGCAGCCAAATAGCTTCTACATCGTTATGGCTTAGAGTATTTATGAAAACCTTACAGATTTATACATTTTAACACTATCAAGGCCATAATTTTCAAAAAAAAAAAAAAAAAAAAGGTGGAAATCTCAAACTTGGGACTAATCCCCTCCTTTTTGTGCTGTTGCAGACAGCCGTACCACTGACGGCCATCTGCGGAAGCTGAGCTTGCTCTTTCTTTGCAGAGTATTAACCTTGAGTAACATTAGGCTGTATCAGGCTATTTCATGACTACTAAGGCTTAGAATGATTAAAATTATGTGTTTTGTATTTAAGAAATCCTGTTGAGGGATGAGGAAAATGTCCTAGATAAAGACATTCTTGATGTGGAGGAAGCACGTCCTTTGTCACAAGATCTGCCAGAGAACAGCACAGCCAGTGAGTTTGCAGTGTCTGCTCCATCTCACATAAGCCCTCTGTTCCCTCTGTTCCTGTGTTAATGCCTAATGTCACTCACATTCAGCTTTTTGTAGTATCCTGTGCCTTTTTCCTTTCTTCATTTATTTTGCTTTTTTTTCTAAACTGCTTCATCCACCATTTTCAGATAATTTTATTTGATATAGGGATTCCAAATTTGTAACCTAACATTGCTTAGAAACACCTTCATGTGACATCCTGTTGGATATGCTGTTGGTCCACCCTGCTGCTCACAGTGTGATGTCCCTTTTGAGGGGGAAAGAAACCCAAATAAGGCTGTCCTGTAACTGTGAACTTTCCCAGCGAGAGCTTAAAAGGTCTCTTCCAACAGAAACAATCCTGTGCTTCTATTTCTGGTTTCATACTTCTGCGACAAATGACACTTAAGTAGCTCATAAAGATGGTGTTAATCTTCTTTTGGTTTGATGTTCATGAAAGCAATTAAGCTTTGATAACTGTTTCTGAGAATTTTTTGCTGTCTTAAATCCTTACTCCCCCATCACAGTGTTAGTTTAAAACAGAGATTTCTGGAGCAGCTTTAAAGGGGTAGAGTGGCTCTTGCCTCTCCTTGTGCTATTGCTGGTGCTACCTGTTCCTTTTCTGTTGACAGAAATGTCCACACTGCATGCACTTGCCTGGAACTGGAAACAGATAGGGATTAAAACTAAACATCTTTCCCCCTAAACACTTTCTGTTGTGTGGGTTTTTCTCCAGATCAGTTCTTTGGTCTCTACTATGGCCTGGTCATTCTGGGATCAGTGAAGGGAAGTGTGCAGGGCAGAGTATGAGCAGGAACTGGTGAACGTAATTGAGATTTTAAACAAAACCACAGTTTCCTATTTCTCACCATTTTTGTCTGGTATCATTCTCTGCCATGTGATTGAGAAATTAGTCCATATTGTAATTTTTTTTTTAATTTGGGTTATTTGCTGGGTTTTCTTGCAGTTGAGTCCAACTGCGCCGACACCACCGTTAAGGACGTAGATCACACAATGAGTGAGACAATCCTTTTGTTCAAAGAAGAAGGATTTGTGCTTGAGCCAGTTGATGATACAGGTCAGAAGCTGATCAGTTTCTCACTGAATGTTTGCATTAACTATGTTTGGTTTTCTTCTTAGTAGTGAAAACACTTGCAAAATAGATTATTCCCACCTTAGATTTCATCTGCTCCTGCTGTCAGAGTTCCATTTTATGGTAAATATTATACAAATCCAGTGTCAGGTTATTTATCTCAGCTGCCCAAATCTCTGTTTGTAGTTTCTTCCATGTACCAAGTCAAGTTTTGTTGCTCTTCAGCTCTGGTAGCATTTTAAGCCTGGCCTCAGGGGTGGTACTGAAGATTCACTTGAATAACTTTAATAGCCAGTGACACATCAGTGATTTTTGTATTTAAAATAACAATCTTAAAACTTTCAAGCCTTTGGAAAACATTGGTTTGTGAACTTTTAACAAGATCCAAGGTGCAGAGTATTACATTTCCTCTGTGTCTAAATGTCCCCTATCACGTTGGTGGCTGTTCATGAATAAACAAGCTTATGTTGACAGCAGCATTTACAATATTGGAATTTTCCATCCTGCCCAAAAACTATCCAGGAAGTTATGGCTATATAACCAATCTGTGTCTTTCTTTTGTGTTTACATCTTGATTAAATTGCTAACGGATTAAACTGACAAATACAGATATTAATTATGAGGTAATGAGTGCATCAGAAGTTCCTGGAGCACTTCCTGATGGATTAAAGACAGCTTATTCAGTCTTGTTGCTCTATCATGTGTTCTCATTAAGTTCTCCTGTTCCTGTTTTCTTTATTACAATAGTCACTTGTCTTCCACAATTAAATACATGGGTATTTCCTGTACAAGAGTACAAAGAGTGAAAACTTTATGGAAACTTTTGAAGGAATGGCCTGTGGACTTGTACTTTGATTTTCAAGTCTGAGTGGTGTTTGGAAGGTCGGCAGCCGGCTTGATTCACAGGGCTTTTTTTTGTGTGCTTAATGTGCTAGGAATAGACCTTAAGACTTGTTATTAATACTTGCTTTATGTAGCTGTCACCCCAAGGAAAAAAAAACAAAGAAAGAGGAAGTTGCTGGTGGATGTAGAGAAGGAGCTCAGCTGCAACACCATTTACAAGCAGCTCACCAACTGCACGGACCTCCTGGCCACGCTGGACCTCGCTCCCCCAAGCAAGAAAACGATGATGTGGAAGGAGTTGGGAGGTGTGGATATACTCCTGTCCCATGCATCACAGCCCATGGGTCACATTGAGCTGCAAAAGGTAAAGACCAGCTCCTTGTGGAGTCTGTGCCACTGTGTAGGTTCCGGGATTGTTGCAGAGCTGGGATCTGACTGAGAGAGGTTTTGCAGACTCAGTTTGATCTAAACTTGGCGCTGGCTGCAGGTGTGCGCTGAGCATTGCTCTGCGGTACAGGTCAGCTGGACGCCTCATGGTTTGCACACTCACCACTAATTGCTTCAACCTCTGTGGGGTCACAGCCTTAACCTCCTGCACTTCAACAAGTGAAACACTACAAAAGGAACATGAGAGCTGATAATTCATTTCACACACTGGCACCTGACTGATCTTATACTGAGACACAACTTTTTACATTTCTGCCCATTTCTTTTGTACTTTCTCCTTTGTTTTATTGTTTTCTGGTTTGTTTCCGCTTTGTAATCAATTTGGGACATCTTTTGTTTATGTTTACTTTAAAGGTACATTAGGTATATTATTATTAGAATATTGCTAATGGATTTGGAAGGGTTCACTGCAGCAGCTCAGCTTCACCACTTAGAGTCCAGCTGCAGAATTACAACTTGCTCTTTAAGAGGATGAAAACTGCAGATGTTTCTTTCTTTCATCCTTCCTCACTGGCTGGCTTCATGAAAAATGATCCAAGCTGCTCCTAAGATGTTTTTTTGATAGAATTCATGTTGGAGATGCTGAAGGCTATTACTTAAAAACAAAAAAAAAGTGCAGATTTTCAGAGTGACCTAATTAAAATACTGAAATTCTGGGTTGCAGTCATTAATATACAGCTCATATTCATATCTTTGTGTTGATGTTTGCAAATAATCTGACAAGATATTCTGAAAGCAAACACAGAAAAAATAATTATTTTCAGTTGTTTGAAAAATGCTTCAAGAGTGACAGATGTAAGATGAGAGCAAATGGAATACAGAGGATGTCTGAAATGAAAGAAATTAGAAAAGAGCAAGATACTACAGGTAATATTTTAATTCTGTTGTGCAGAATTAGCTGTTAGAAAGTATTTTCTATTCTACATAATGTTTGAGAGACACATGCATGGTGTTTGTGTGCAGTATTCTACAAATTACTACTTTGCTGTTCTTTTGTTTCTTAGAAATTAAATTAAATCCAAGGCTTTTCTGCCTTGTGGCATAAGGAGATACTTTTGGTTTCACCTTTGATTTCTCTAATTGAAACTGCAGATTTGGGTAGTGTTGTTTGTGGCATTTTTTTAATACAATTTTTTAAAAAAGCTTCCCACTTATTCTAAGCTTAATGAAACTGCTCTCCAAATTTCCAAATTAATGTAAATAGTTCTATCTGGAAGATGCGTTTTGGTTAATATCAGGCAAGAAGAAATGTTCCATTTTAGATCTTCTGAGAAGGATGTATCCACTTTCACTCCTTTGCTCTGCTGGGAACCTAACCTGCCTCAGAAATTAATTAACAAACCTCCTGTGAGTCCATAAAGGTCAACTTTCAGAAAAGGAAAACCTCCCATGGAAGGTTCTTCTTCCATGCTCCTGTTGGGAATGATGTTTCTTCAGTATTTCCTCACTCTGGCTCTTTCTCTCAAAGACTGTGAACTTGGGTGTGATTTTTGGGTTTCAGTGGGGTTTTTTTAAGGACAGTGATTCACAATAATTACCTCTTCAACCTTGGTTTTCTATTAATACAGAGATGCTGCCAGTAGAAGAGCCAAGTTACCTGAAGGAGCCAGCTCATTCTGAGACTGAGAGAAAAATTAGAAATGATTCCTTTATGTTGACATCACAGAATGACAGGAATGAAACCAATGAGAACTGTGGTGAAATTATAGTGAGCAGTTTTCCTCAGTTTTAGAGACCTAAGTGTGTCTATTGGTTCCACTTTTTGCTAAGGTTCCATTTAAAACATATTAAGAAATTACTAATGTTTGGAAAGGATGCTAAAACCAGTTAAGAAAGCATTAAGTAGCTTGTGTGATGCAAGTTTATTTATAATTACTTGGTAAACTCTCACAATCAATGAATGAATGATGAATTAAAATGTCTATTAATCAGTATAGATTACAATCTAATCACTAAGTATAAATGAGAGCTTAATATTAAATATGAAATATTGTACCGAAGAGATAAATATAATCTTTATATAGGATAAAACTTAGATTTTGCGTCTCATATTGAGGAAGTACTTAAGCAATAACAAATTACCTATCTCTTCCATCTTCACTTATGCTGAAGGGCATTCTTTAGAGAATATGAGGATCATTAATGTTGAAAAGTGAGAAAATTGGACCTAATGGCAGTGGAAAATGTGTGCTCTGTGAATAGGTGTAGATTCAGCTGTAGGATAAATCCTACAGCAAGGTCCTTCCCTGTATCAGGAAGGACACGGTGGAAATAGCAGCTATTAACTCATTTTGGAAAACTTCATTACAATAAATTCTTTGAACAGAACTGTGTAAGGAGAATTGCAATGTGTGCATAAATGGTCAGCCTAGTGATTGTCTTTTTCATGCTCACAGGAGGATGGAGCAGCTTTCTCTGAGAGCTCAAAAAATTCCCTGGGTCAGGAAGCTGAAGCACAGCAGGTGGAGGTGCCAAAGGTGTGTGTCCTAAGCTGATGGCCCTGGATTGTTTCAGAAGAGAACCCTGTTTCTTAAAAACAAACAAACATCTCATAATGATCTTACAGTGAGTTTTGCTTCCTGTGAGAACGAAACCATTTCCAGACCTGCTGGCTCTGATGCTCAGACACTCTGAAACCAGGGCAGTCAGCTGCAGACTTCAGAGGTTAAGCCCAAAATCCCAAGCCAAATATTTGAACATCTCTTTAAGCCCCTGCCCAGTACAAATCCTGTCAGAATGCCAGTCCTGCAGAGCAGTACCTGGCTGTGGAGCTGCCTCACTGGGACCATGTCCATGGCCTGTTGCACCTGAGCTGCCACTGTAGCAGAAAGCACATGGTACCATTCTTTCCTCTGTTTCACAAAACCTTGTGTGAGCACAGAGGTGTCAGAGGCACCAGATTCCCTGAGTTTGGCCATCCAGATGCCCAGCTCCGGCTGGATTTTCAGTCAGGCTGGAACTCCTCTTCTTTTTCTCATGGTGTGTGCCTTTTACACACCCTGACTAACCTTCTGTTTACTTCCTCTCAAGGAGCAAACAAGGACCAGGAAAGACAGTGAAGAAATAAGATGGGGCAAAAGAACTCTTCGGCTACAAAAAACTTTACAGGTACCAGTGCTGGATTTTGTTATTAGATACCAAAAGCTGGTGTTGATTTCAGCTGGATCATATCAGAAAAGGTCTTCCTTCTACTGTCCATTGTGTCTCTGCCTTTCACTTGCAGCATGTGGTTTTTTTAATATTTCTGTGGAAAATCAGGATTCTGCGTGCTTGATGTGTGGTGTTCCTTTCCACAGCTGCTGGAATCACTAGAATTTTCTGAATGCTCTTTTTTTTGAACGTATTTCAAAGGTTCAGTCCAAATAATAAATAATTATTTACACCTGAGTATAGGCTTTAAAAAACAAGAGATAACTCTGAAACCAAAGAATTGCTCAAGGGTATTTATTTTTCCTAATCACAAGACATGATGTGGGATTTGGTGGAATTGTAGATTTTAGTAACACATGTAGGTACCAACACTATTATGGCATTAAAATGTTAAGAGCCACTTCTATAAACACAGATGGAAGATACCCAGAGAGGTTGTGGACTCCCCACCCCTGGAAGCGTTCAAGGCCAGGCTGGATGGGGCTTGGACCTTCAACCTTGTCTAGTTGAAAGTGTCCAGGGTGAGGGAATGAGATGGTCTTTAAGGTCCCTTGAGCCCAAACCAGCATGTGCTGCTATGATTCTATGGAGATTGGATCCTATCTGAGGCATTCAGGCAGAGATATTCCCTCTATGCAGTGCTTTCTGTTTGGATTCCATGGGCTCCAGTGTTACCAGTGGGGAAGCTGACCTGACTGATTTCTCATTTCCTCTTGCAGCAGTTGAAGAGATCAGGTGTGTGTTCCTTCAGTTTTCGGGAGCTCTGCCGGAAAAACAACCGGAAAGAAGCTGCAGCCACATTTTACATCTTTCTGGTGCTGAAGAAGCAGCTGGTCCTTGAGCTGAGGCAGCATGAGCCCTTCGCTGACCTCACAGCCACTGCTGGGCTCATGTTTGACAAGATCAGATAAACTGATCAAAGCTTAGGTTGCATTTTCCAGCAAATAGTTTTCCTGGAAAAAGATGAAATGTCTTGTCAAACTGTGGGAGCTGAGCAGAGCTCCCTATCCTTTATACCACCCAGTAATGGCTTGCACAGGGGTCCTGCCCTAGGTGATGACTACAGGGCTTATTATTGATATTTATAGTTACATGATGAGTTATATGATAGTTATATAATATGTTAATAAAATACCACTAAAATATATATTCTGCGTAAGAGATTTGCACTGTGAAGGATTTTATGAAAGTCCTTAAAGGAATTTTATAAAAGTCCTTGAAAGGTTTTTATTAAAAAGTCCTTCAAAACCTTTCTCAGAGACTACCTTTGGAGCTTAAATTATTTTTGACAAGGCTTGTGTCTGTTAATTCTCTAATACCATCAGTAAGAGTCATCTGTTAACTCTCTGTAGCAAAAAAATTTAGACTATTTAAAATTATTCCTGTCAAAGAATGTTCAGTGTTTCATATTTTAAGATCTAGCAGGGTGCTGTCTCCAGTGTTGCTTTTGCATGTTCAGGCAGGCAGAGGTTACACTGGTCTTAGAAGAGTCCAGAAGCTGCAGCAAGAAATTCGATTTCCTAGAAATTCTGCAATTTCAGATTTCACAGAGCTTTTTAACTTATTAACACCTTTATTCATGTGTAGACCTATTTAAAAATGGATGTTAACTGAAATATTATTAAGTCATTGCATTTTTATCTAATTTTGGATAAACTTTATCCCTTTTACTGTCATTTTCTGAAGCTCTTGGTTTCCAGCTGCCTACCACCTGTGCCACAGGGATGGTTGTGCTCCATTCAGCTGCTTCGGTGCTGTGGGGACATCACTGTCCCTTCATGTGGAATCAATAAAAATCAAAAGATGTTTCCTTTGCTTGTTGGTATTTCTTCTGAAGGATCAAATCCTGTGGGTTCATCTCAGGGTCAGGGACTTGGTGATTTTACTTGAAATTGGAAAGGATGGGTGATATTGTCACCTGACTTTCAGGTGTTCACTCACCTCAGTGACACCCCCGTTTCTCTGGGCCCACTAATGTGTGTGGTTCCTGTCCCACAGGGTTCAGGGAGGTTTGGGTTTGAGGGTCTCTCTAAAGGAGTAAGAAGGCTTTAAAAGAGGTGAAACCCCAGTGTGGGGCAGGGGGATGTCATGGGGTGGCCACTGGCTGTGGGGGTGTTCCAGCTGCGTGTCCTTTCTGAACAAGAATATTTGATGAAATAAGTAATGGGCCTTTGCTGCTGCTCTCTGAGGGGTTCCTTTTCTGCGTGTAAGGAAGGGAAGAGGGTCCCTGTATGGTAAAAACCTCTCAGTTTTCTGCAAAAGAAATGCTGGTTTTCAGTGGGAACAGGAGCACGGCTCAGGCCAAAACTGGAGCCATCTTTTCCTTGTGGCAGGCCTGGCACTTCCAAAGCCGGGTGCTGACCTGAGAAAAGGGTTTGGGTTTGGTGAAAACCTCTCCCTCTCTCCCTGCAGCAGGCCCAATCTCCCTGGAGCAGTGCTCCCACTCTTCAGGTCAGAGTATCCTGGGAGACCAAGCACTGCAGACTGCAGAGGGAAGCAGAAACCATTTTTGTTTCCCAAAAGCCATCAGGAATGACTCTGCATCTCACAGCAGAGCTGCTGCCTGTGCCACATGGTCAGAGCTGCTCCAGTGGCAGCAGATGTGATAACTCATTAATTTTCCTTTCAAGGAGAGAGGCTGTGCATTGGATTCACCGGGAAAGAGGGAAACAAAAGGCAGCTGGAGGCAGGCAGGAATAAATGGGAGGCAGGAGATATATATATATACACACTGAAAACAGTCTGTGTGCTAGGATAAATGAGGTACAAATCATGCAGGAAATAGTGCTGGAAGAAAGACTGGCATGTATTTACCAAACAGGTTTGTCAGAACTCTGGAATAAGCCTGGGGGCGTAACAAAGGGAGCTGGGAATGTCTGGGAAGCAGGATGGGCCTCGGGTCCAGACCCAAACCAGGAGCAGGTTCTGCTCGGACTGTGAATATTTCCCACATGAACATTTCCCTCTGTAAGTCTGTATGTGGATCCACACACGCTGGATGTTCAGTGGGTGTTTGTAACACGGGCACATGTGCATCTCTCACGCTCCTGGTCCCCACGGGGGTGTCCGCAGCCGACCTTGGGTGCTCCTGGCCGCGGGCACCAGAGCAGAGCTGGAGCCAGTGCCCTGCTACCCCCCGCAAAGGCTGCAGGACGTGGCGTGGTGGCTCCCGAGACGTTTCCTCAGCAAATAATTTGGGAAGGTTGATCTGGACAGTTACAGCAGGAAGCGTGTGGGAAGTGCCATGAGTAACCGGGCTGTGCTGGAGGACGTGCCGTGCCGTGCTGTGCCGTGCCAGCCTTCAGCCTCATCTCCCAAACCTCCCGGACCCCAGTCACAGCCCGGGACAGCTGCTCGGGGTGGCTGTTGCTGCTTCTCCACCCCAGCCCCGGCGATTAGGGCTGAGCCAGAGGGACTGAAATGGGGCACAGAATTCCGGTTATTTAATGATTTTACTTTATGAAAGTGCGTCACTAATTAGAGGCAGGGATCTCCTCAGAGCTGGACTGCTTAAGATGAAAATTAAGACGCTGGGGGGACTCCAAGGGCCGGGTGGCAGCAGCGCGGGGCCACCCCGGCTCCCCCCTCCCCTTCCTCCGCCTCCTGCTCCGGGGTTACGCGGGGCGAGGAGCCCAGGGCCACCGGTCGCAGGGCACACCCGGCCCCGCGGGGCTTCGCAGACGGGGAGGGACCCCAAAACCCGGCTGGCTTCTTTTTTTGAGGTGGTTGCGCCGCTCCGGCAGAGGGGAGTTGCCATAGAAACGGGGGGGAAACCCGGCGGGGGGGCCGGGGGGAGGCACCCGCGGCGCCGTCGCTTTAAAATCGCAGAGGAGGGAGCAAATTACGCAGCTGCGCGGCTCACCCCTCCCTCCCTCCCTTCTCCATCCATCCCTCCCTCCCTTCTCCATCCCTCCCTCCTCCATCCCTCCCTCATCCCTCCCTCATCCCTCCAGCGCTCCCGGCCGCCCCGCCGCACCCATGGAGGCCGGCGCAGGTGATGGAGACGGGGGAGGGCGCGAGGTGCGGGGTGGGGTGCGGGCCATCGCACCGGGCATCGCACCGGGTTCTGCACCGGGCCCCGCGCCGCCGCCGCTCACCGTCCGCTCTCTCCCTTCCCCGGCAGGTCGCTGAGCCCCCCGCCCCGGCGCTGCCGCCCCCGACATCGGCGGGGCCCTGCGCAGGTGAGCGGTGCGGGGCGCGGTGCGGGGGGCGCGGTGCGGGGCCCCGCGGCCGCCGTGACTCATCCCTTTCTGGCTGCAGATTCGGGGTGGAGGGAGGCGGGGGGCGCAGCCGGGTCCGCCAGCACCGCTCCGCATCGGGGGCGCGGGAGGGGGAGGGGTTCCCGGGGCACAGGGTGCTCGGGGCGGGTCACGCATCGGGCCCGCAGCGCACCCGCATTGCGTGTGCCAGACCCCCGCGGCACACACCAGACCCGTACTGCTGCACCAGAGCCCACGGCATGCGCTGGACCCCCCATAGCGCGCACTGGACCCATGTCTGACTTGTCAGACCCATATCTTATGTACCCTGAGCCACACTGCAAACCCACCTGGACCCCCACCACTGGGGGCTTCACAGCCCTGGACCCATATGACATGCACTAGACCCACACAGCAGCATCAGCCACGCATTGCACTCACCAGACCTGCACTGCACTCGCCGGAACCACATCTCATGCAGCTGACCCACTTCACATGCACCAGACCCTCCTGGCACACCCCAGACCCTCCTTGCACACCCCAGACTCACATTTCATGCATCAGACCCTCCTTGCATGCCCCAGTCCCACATCACATGCACCAGACCCGTATCTCATGCACCAGATCCTTGTCACATGCATCAGACCCTCCCTGCAAGCACCAGACCCTCACTGCACACCCCAGACCCACATCTCATGCGCCAGACCCTCCCTGCGTACACCAGTCCCATGTCACATGGATCACATGCACCAGACCGTCCCTGCACGCTCCAAACCCTCCCTGCACACCCCAAACCCGCATCTCATGCATCAGACTCCCCCTTCAAGCACCAGCCCCATATCAGTCATGCAGCATCCCAAAGTGTCTCTGGCACCATGGGGCATTGCAGGAGCCAGGGCTGCTCTGCAGTTGACATTTTATTATTCAATGGCTTCATGCTCCGTCTCCAAAGGGACACAGGAACACCCGAGTGGGGTGATGAGCTGGGTGCTCTGTTCTCTCCTCCCCCCAAGGTCAGCGCTGTGGCTGTCACACAGAACCCACTGCTGGGCGCCTGTTCTGCTTATAAAATCCCGGTGTTCCCACCCTCTCTGGGCAACGGGCACGTTGTGCTGTGACCTTGTGCCAGAAGATGCAAATCCTGGTGTCCAGGACTCCCAGGGTGGGGGTCAGAGGGGCAGTGCCCGGGCTCCCATCTCAGAAGTGCTGCAGTGGGCTGAGGCAGGAGATGTGGTGTGTGGTTAAAGTAGGCCATTCCAGCGATGTGGAGACCAGGGCTAATCCCCCGGCACCGCCGTCATTCCCAGCCCTCACTCAAGGTGGATGGTGGTTGGGGGAGACCTTCTTCCGCCGCGCCGAGGCACGGAGGGGAGGAGGAGCTCTTGCACTGGAAGCTGGGTTTGTCTTCCAGGTTTTTGCCTTTGTATCTCGAAGGAGTGGGCTCTTGCTTCTGCTTCACACACCTCAGCTCAGCTCCTGCCAGAGCACCTGTGCAGTGTGGGCTGTGCAGTGGGATGTTACCTCCATCCCATCCTGTCGACCTTCCTGGCCCAGGGTGAGACCATGGGGTCTGCCTCCTGGGTGTCCCACTCCTGCTCTCATGCTGCTACAGTACTTGACATGGAGCTCTTTCCCATTTCCCTTTAGATCCAGAGTCCCCAGCGAGAGCCCAGCCTTTGCCCTTTGGTCAAGCACCTTATTTTTAGCTAATGAGGGCTGGGAATTGCCACCTCCCCATTTGGAGTTGCAGCCAGGTCAGCCAGAAAAGTGATGAGCTGCATAACCCGAGCTTTCCAAATGGTGTCTGTTTTCCTGTAATCTCTGGGTGTCAACTCAGCATTTTATAACAAACAGGAGAATAAAAGGAGATGCTCCTGCCTTTTGGAATGGGACACAACCACTCTTAGCAACATTGATTTTTCTGGTGGTGTTGCATAAACACCCCGTGGGGTTTGTCTCTGCTTGTGCCGTGAGCACTTGGCTCTGCCCTGAGCTGGATTTAACGGTGGCCTTGGCAGTGCTGGGTTAGCAGTTGGATTTGAAGGTATTAAAGGTATTTTCCTACCTAAATGGTTCTGTGATTCCATGATCTCCCTCTGCCTAGGACCCAGGTGAAGCTTTGGGATGAACCCATCTACACTGGAGCAGAGGCTTCCAGCCTCTGGAGATATTGCCACATCCTTGGAATCTTCTAAGCAAAAGCAAAGCAATCCCATCATCCCAAAAATCCCCCATGGCAGGAGGAGGAGTGCAGATACAGTCATGAATGTTTGCCCTCAGCTGCCCAGGTGGTGGCCCCAGTGCTGACCCCCTTCTGCGCCAGGACTTCTGCCAGCTGTGGCTGCTGGATCCTGCTCCTTCCCAGCTGTGTCCCAGTCCCTTTTCCAGTGCAAGCAGCCTTGGCATTTTCACTGTCCAGGGACACAGGGCTCTGGTTGTTGGCCACATGCAGCACTTGGCTTATTTCTAGTGTGAAGAAAAGCAGAGCTGGTGTCAGAAAGGCAGGGCAGGTCCTGGGGAGCCCTTGTTGGCCCCTGGAAAAACAAAGCTGTGGTTTCCCTCTCCATGTTCCCTCTGCTTTTAATCTTGTTCTTCGTGGAGGGCTGGAGATCTCCCAGGGGACCATGGGGACACCACAATTCCTCTCCCAGGTCTCTGCAGTGGTGAAGCTGCTCTCAGACGCTTGGGCTCAGTGCCACCATTGCAAAAGATTCCTCACACAGGACGTGCCAAGGGAAACACAGGAATCCAGCAGCAGGCAGGATGATGGGAGCCTCGACAAAGGAAGCAGTGAGCGAGAAATCCGGGGAAATGTGGCGGCTGCTGGCACAGCAGTGTTGTGCTGAGGGTTGACACTGGCAGTGAGCTGCGGGCTCTCACACCTTCTCTCATGTTCCCCGTGGGGATGGGGTGAGCTGGCAGCAGCTGGATCCCTCTGTATCCAACAGGAGCTGAGCTTTGGAAGCTGATGGGAGCAAACTCTTGAGCCTGCAGCCATGAAACCCTCAGAGGAACAAGCTGAGGAACCATCACTGAGCCAGTGATGAGGGTCTCTCCGGGGGTCCTATGTCCCTGTTTCCCATGTGAGAAGCATCTAGGAAGGGCGATACCTGCCCAGCCTGGTTTGTCCATCACTGGCACAGCCAGGGGATCCAGCAAGGAGTGGGGAAGTGGCAGGATTTGAGCCGAAGAAGTATCTCTGTGGGGCAGTGATCCAGCTGAGCCTGGGGAAATGTTCTTCTGGGGCACCAGGCTGAGCCCCCACTCTTGTCACTGCTCTGTCACTGCTCTGCCATCCATTGCTGTTGTGGTGTGATCAGTAGGCCAGCAGTGCTCCAGGTCCCCTCTATGGCTGACAGGAGCTGGGGACAGGAGATGAGCCCCATGGTGTCACCCACCCCGGCACTGTGGCACTGTGGGGGACTTGTGCTGATTCTGCATCCCAGCCCTCTGGGGGGGATCTGCTTTTTCATGCTGTAGCTCCAGCTGTTTCCTTATCAAGGCCCATTGCTTTTATTTATCAGGAATTCCCCAGGCTAATTCCACTGCATGAAACAAGCCCTGGTTTTTGCTGTTGTTTGTAAGAGTGCTGCCTTTCTGTTCCACGTGTGCCAGGACACTCACAGGGAGTTTTGCTGTTGACAGCACCAGGAACACGTTGGTCCATGCAATGGACAGCATCCACCCTGCTCAGCCCTCCAGCTGCATTTTGGGGGATTTGCAGCGTGCTGGACCATGTGCAGGTGGTTTGCAGGAGAGCCTTTGGGTTTGGTGTAAGTTGGAGTGTCAGACCCTGGCCCATGTGGGCATTCCTGGGCAGTAAGGGCAGACACAGAGGTGCTGTGCTGAGCAGGGTCCTACTGGTCCCCCAGTATGGAGACAAGCCAGTGCCCCCAAATCACCTTCATCTTGGTCCGTGAATTGCACTGACCACCCCTGCTGTGGAGACAGCCTGAGAGAGCTGGTAGAGAAGAGAGGGCTCCGGTGAGACCTTAAGAGCCTCTTCCAGTGCCTAAAGGAGCTCCAAGAGGGCTGGAGAGAGACTTTGGACAAGGGCATGGAGTGGCAGAACAAGGGGGAACAGTTCCACACTGACAGAGGGCAGGGTTAGACAGGATATTTGGAAAAAATTCTTCTCTGTGAGGGTGGTGGGGCCCTGGCACAGGGTGCCCAGAGAAGCTGTGGCTGTCCCATCCCTGGAAGTGTTCAAGGCCAGGTTGGATGGGCCTTGGAGCCACCTGAGACAGTGGAAGGTGTCCCTGCCCATGGCAGGAGGTTGGAACAAGACGAGCTTCAAGGTCCCTTCCAACCCAAACCATTCTGTCATTCTAACCCCCTGCTATGGGCAGGGATGCCACCCACTAGACCAGGGTTAATCTTGGATTTCCCTTGGCTTTCCTGGTGAGGCTCCATTGGTGCTGCAATCGCTCATCCTGGTCCATGTGATGGGGGTAATTCTGAGTGCAGATCCATGATTTCCTCCACCTTTAGTAGCCACATACCACACGGGAAGGTGTATGTTCAGCTTTGGTGCTGGATCTGCCCACCCTGCCTGCCTGGGCAGCCCATGGACACAGTGAGGCTTCTGGGGAGACTGAAGTGGCCCACTGATCCTCTGGGAATAATGAGAATTTATTACCACTGATTAAAATCTGAACACCCTGGGTGCTGTGGGAGGCATCGAGCCTCAGCGTGGGCACCAGGCGAGTCTGCAGCAGTGGGAGGAGGAGGATGAGGGAAATGAGGTCCCCAGACATGAGGCCAAAACCAGGTGTCCCCACAGAGCCCTTCCAGGCTGCGGGTGCTGGCGGCAGGTGCCTGGGGTGTGGTGCGGGGGGCTCTCAGGAGCCCCATGTGCTGGACACACACGTGCCACCTGCAGTGCTGGCACTTGCTGGTGTTAGTGAGGCACAGAGGGACCCCTGCACAGAGCAGGGTGGCATGAGGATGACCTTGCCATGGGTGGGGAAGATCCAGGTACAGCTGAGCTACCACTGGGCTGATGCTGGGTCCCACTCGGCTGCCACTCGGTGCCTACCACCCCTACAGGGCTGATGCTGGGCATCCCTGGAATGATACCAGATACCACTGGACTGCAGGGGAGAGGGTGAGGAATCAACCCTCTCAAATCTCTCTAAATCCCTGCTCAAGAGCTGTTGGAGTCCAGGCTGTGCCGCAGCCCCACATGGTGCTGCTGGAGGGTGACGGAGAATCCTGGAGGATGCTCCCGCCAGCGTGAGGCCACGCACAGCTCTTGGTGAATGCTGATTCACACTGCTGCAGTAGCAGAGCTCGCTGCCTACTTGGGAGCAGTGATCCAGCAGGACAGAACACTGCCTTCCCCTGCCCAGGTCATCTCCGGGCAAATCCATCCCAGGTGGGAGCAGCAGGATCCCCAAATCCTTCTTGCACTGTCCCACGGTACTGGCACCCCCCTGGCATGGGGCACTGTGCCTGCTGGGTCTTGGGGCTTCACAGCACCAGCACTCTGGGATCTTCAGTGATCTAGTTTGGGGATCAGAGAGCAGGGAATCCTAACACAGAGGAGGCCTGGGCTGGCCAGGGTGGGCGTTGAGGTATCCTGGAAAAGAAATAACCTGGGGTGGCAAATGCAAAAGGCTGCACTGGGGTGAGCTGGTTGTGCCCCCCTTCCCATTCTGCCTCCCCTGTTGTCCCACTCCTCTCACTCCCCTGGAGCAGGGCCAGCAGCACAGAGTGTTTCCTGTCACCCATCGATTATCTGTTGGCAGGTCCCATCTCCTGCATTGCTCTGCCAAAATCTGAGATAAATGCTGGCATTGTGAATGGGCCTGGGGGTGGGGGGCTCCCCATGCTGCCCCTGGCCCGTCAGTCTCTGGCAGCCTGGGAGCACAGTGGGGATCACAGCGGTGCCATGGGATGCTCGGCAGGATGCGGGTGCTGAGCAGATGCTTCCCTCATTCCCTCACATCCTGCATGTGCCCGAGGTGCTGCAAGCCTCTGGATCTGGCCTATTTATTTACAGCAAAGAGGGCTCTGTGTTTCCCAAGGGATTAGTTGCTGCTGCCTCATCATGCAGGGATCTGTTCTTCCTCACCTGATTTCACTGCTGAATGGGGGATTTGCACTTAATTAAGGAAAAGCAGGCACCCAGCCCACTGCAGGGAGAGCTGCCTGCCCAGGGAGCTCCATGGCTGGGTCAGAGCCCTTGTACCAGCTCTGCCCCCAGGAATGCCACCACTGCAGGTACTCTGTGTCCCTGTGGCATTACCCTGCTTGCTGGCAGGGATGGGCATCTGGGAGCAGGGGGAAGCTTGTCCCATGGTGGGCTCCACACCATGGGCAGGCACCTGCTCTGCTTCTGTTCTGCTTTTTAGATTAAGAACACCCTTGCCCTGTGCCCACAGCAGCCCAGTGGGACCACAGGCATGCAGCATTCCCGCATTTCTGGGCTATCTGTGGGAGACAAGTGGGAAGCACAGCCCAGATGTGCAGGGATGCTGTCCTCATCTGCCCCTGTGCTGGTGGCCCTGGGGACCATACTGATGCCCTGGTGCCAGGGCTCACCCCAGAGAGTCCCCATCTCACCAGGGCCATTTTCCTGCCTTCACCTCCTCTCTCTGTTGCCTTCGCCCACAGTTCCCTGTGCCCAGGACCCGTGGCACCGTGGCCATGTCCGTGCCGGGGAGCAGACGCGCATCCACAGGATCACGAAGGTGAATATGCTTCAACCTCTGGCCTCGGGACTGGACACCAGCGCCTGCAGCCGGGATGGGACGATCCCCACGATCCCCACACCTCCACCACCGGCTGCCACTTCGCAGCACGAACCCCCAGCCCAGCTTTCGGGGGTTTGCATGGCACTGCCCGCTGCACAGCACTTCCCTGTCCGTGCATGCAGCTCCCCGAGTGCTGCACGCCCCGTCCCTCTGTCCGTCTGTGCCACAGGCAGGACCGACCCCTCCGTCCGCCCAGGCGAAGGCAGGCAGTGGTGGAGAGCACTGGGTTGGGGCAGTGAAACTGGGAGGTATGTTAGCCCTTGGAAAATCTCTCCTTGAGCTGAGTGATAAAGAGAGAAAAAGAGGGAAAACGCGTTCATTCCCCTCCCAATATGTCCATGACCTGGACTGCCGTTATGGAGGTCGGGCTCAGCATGGGCAGGGAGCGGAGGCAAAGCTGCCCACGTGTAGGTGATGCGCTGGCAGATGTGGCTCGAGCTATGCCGGGACTGTGCTCCCAGGGGACTCTCAAGGGGCTCCCAAGGGGCTTCCAAGGGGATCCCAGGGGCTCCCAAGGTCCTCAGGGTGCAAGGATGCTGTGCCAGCATCCATGGGCTGCCACGCCAGGGAGGGGGGAGCGGGTGGACATCCCCCCCAGCCCTGCCTTTGTGCCCGTCGCCATGTCCGTGCCATTTTGATCCCTGCTGTTTGTTTTGTCCTTTTGTCTTGTGTGTTCTCGGTGTGGTGGTTGGCAGTCGCGGGGTTTATGGACGGAGTGGCTTTGCCTCCTTCTTTAAGTCTTCAGCGCCCTCAGCCACTCGGCCTGAGACACAGCCTCTTCTCCCTGCCTCCAGGCGCCCCTCGCCCCCCGGGAGGGACACCTACGGCACCTCCTCGCTGAGCAGCAGCAGCAATTCTGGCTCCTGCAAGGGCAGCGACAGCAGCCCCACCCCAAGGTAACCCATCACCCGTGGCCCCAGGGCGGCTGCCGGGTGCCCCCGGGCAGGGGGAGCAGCCCCCCGTGCTGCCGGTGCCGGTGCCCGGCGGGAACAGGAGCGCAAGGGCCGCTGGAGCGAGGCTGTGCGCTGGGTGGCTGGGGGAGCCGGAGCTGGCAGAGCTGCTGGTGTGTCTCCAGAGACCCTCACTACCCTCCTCCTCCGAACCTCTCCGCCGCTGTTGTTGTGTCGTCTCCCTTCCTGTCCCCCCGCCTGCTGCCCAGGGATCCCCCGTCCTCTTCCCTCCGTCCTGCTGTGGCTGTGGCTTGCACGCTGCACGCTCCCTCATGCCACTCCCGCATTCCGAGGAGCACCCGGATCCTTCCAGACCAAAGGCACGAGGGCAAGAGCTTCGCTTCCATCCCCTCGTGTTGCCCAGCAAAGGTTTGGCAAGAGCTGGTGGCCCCCTGGCTTCTCAGCAGGGAGCTCCGGGTGTGTTCGGGGCACAAATAGCCGGCAACGAGCTGTGGGATGAGCACCGAGCTGTGGGATGGGCACCAGCCCCAGCCCCGCAGGCACAGCAGGCCGTGGTGCACTGCTCATCTCCTGCCTGCCCCTGCCAGCTCCCAGAGGTGGAATCATTCTGGGAGGATGTGAGGGGCCCGAGGGTGGCATAGTGAGCAGATCCCATGTGTGCTGCGGCCAGGGGCAGGGGCCATCCTGCTGCCATGGGGCTTTCTAAGGCATGGATGCTTCTAACATGATGCTTCTGGACGTGGCTAAAGGCTGCTGGGCTGATGGACACCATGCAGGGGGCTTTGGGATGCCTCCCTTCCATACACGGGGAGCTTGGTCCCCCCGCTGCCATGCCAGAGCCACTCATGCAGCTCCCAGCTCTCCATGTGCCTCCCAGCCTGGCCTTGTAGCCCTGTCCCTGGCCAGCCCCTGCTCTCTGCACTGTCCCAGGCTTTGGGCCAGAGATGTCACTTCATCTGCCCCAGTGCCAGTGGTGGCACAAGGAGGGTCCAGAAGTGCTGCTGGCCCAGTGTGGAGCAGATGCTGGATTCCCTGGCTTGCTCCCCGCAGGCAGGACAGCCACCATCTCGAGACCTGCTCCATCCCAAACCCTTCCATTCCCCATCTTGTGCCTCCATCTCTGGCGGGGCTGATCCCACCCTGGGGTCTCGTTCCACATCAGTTGTTTCCAGGAAGATCCCTCCGGGCACACAGCGACCTTGGTGCCCCCAATTCTGATCATGCCCCAGCAAAGTGCCCAGCACCACAGAGGGCTCAGCACCTGACAGCAGCACCGGTGTGTCCAGGGGCTGCACCCACCCTCCTACCAGGGCACAGCACTGAGGACACCCACCCTGTCTGTCCTGCCAGAGGCACAACACAAAAGACACCCACCCTGCCCCTCCTGCTCTCAGGGCTCCTTTGGGATGTATTATGGGGCTGCACCCTGAGAGCAGGCCTTAGGATCCCTGGGTCAAGCCTGTGCTGACCCTGGCACTGGCAGTGGGTGACATCTGTGTCCCTGCAGGCGCTCGTCCAAGTACAACCTCTGCAGCGATAACCATGGGATAAAGCCGCCGACTCCGGAGCAGTACCTGACTCCCCTGCAGCAGAAGGAGGTCTGCATCCGGCACCTGAAGGCTCGCCTGAAGGACACACAGGAGCGGCTGCAGGACAGGTGAGCATGGGAGCAGCAGGCACAGACCCCATGGCATGGGAGCTGCTGGACAGGGTGCCAGCACCAGCCATTGCCACCTGCTGTGGCAGCTCCTGAATGGAACTGGTCCTTCTGGGTGTCTCAGTTCCCAGCATGGCACCTTGTCCTCGTGCTTGTGCCCAGGCACTGAGGACACAGCTGTACCACGGCATTGCCAGCACGTGGGATCTGGCACTGCTGCCTGTCCAATCTGGGAGCTGCAGATCTGGGGACTAGAGAGCCCCACGTCCCACCTGCAGTGGCTGTGCTCTGCCCTCATCCTGGTTAAGTCCCTGCCATGCTTTTGCTGAATTTCAGCGTCAGAGGGTGGCTAATCCCCATCTGCTCCTCTCAGGCTTAGGCACGGCCCCGCTGCCGTGCCAGCTGTCACGTGCCCACCCGGGGCACCTGCCCACCCCCACGCAGCCCTCGGGAGCCCTGGGCACTGCAGCCCCTCTGGGGAAAGACTGAGCGTCACTTCTAGGGATCCCTGAGCTCCCATTGCTCCCAACAGTGCTCCCAGGCGGCCCTGAGCATTAGTCCTGAGGGTCCTCAAGCATCCATCCTTGGGGTCCCCGAGTGTCACTCCTGAGGGTCCCTAAGCATCACTCCTGGAGGTCCCCAAACATTGTTCCTGAGGGTCCCTGAGCATCACTCAGAGGCTCCCTCAGCATCACTCCAAGGCTCCCTGAGCATCACTCCTGGGGATCCCTAAGCCACTGGATCCATCCCTTATTCCCAGTTGGGAGTTTTACTGGGTGATCTGATTGCAAGCCAGTGCTGGGCACACGAGGACAGGGCTGTCCCTGCAGCCCCCTCAACGCCGCGGTGGTGCCCTCCCGTCTCTGCAGGGATGCTGAGATCGAGGACCTGAAGACGCAGCTGTCACGGATGCAGGAGGACTGGATCGAGGAGGAGTGCCACCGCGTGGAGGCCCAGCTGGCGCTGAAAGAGGCTCGCAAGGAGATCAAGCAGCTGAAGCAGGTCATCGACACAGTGAAGAACAACCTGCTGGAGAAGGACAAAGGCCTCCAGAAGTATTTTGTGGACATCAACATCCAGAACAAGAAGCTGGAGACGCTGCTGCACAGCATGGAGGTGGCACAGAATGGGGCGCTGAAGGACGAGGGCGCCGGCGAGTCGGCCGGGGGGTCCCCAGCCCGATCCCTCACCCGCAGCTCCACCTACACCAAGCTGAGCGACCAGGGAGCCGGGGACCGCAACGTGGGGGGCTCGCAGACCATCTCGCTGGACGAGGGGGCCGACAGCAGCTTCGTGGGGATGGAGGAGGCTCCGGGCCACACGGACCCGCTGGAGGTGGGGGGTGAGCCCGGCACCCGCCTGCCCCCCAGCAACACCTACGAGAAGGTGCTGGGACTGCGGAGCAGCGCGGAGGCAGGGGTGCAGGCCAGCTGCATGCAGGAGCGGGCCATCCAGACGGACTTCGTGCCCTGCCAGCCCGACCTGGACACCATCCTGGAGAAGGTGATGAAGTCCCAGGCTTGCAGCTTGGGCAGCCCTACCTCCGCCTGGGTCTCTGAAATGGAAGACACAATGCCCGTCCCCGAGCTCGCCAACCCCACCGGGACCACGGACCTGATGGTGGCCGAGCCCGACGCCGCGACGGCGGCTGCCGGTGCCGAGGGGGGTGTCCCCTGCAACCCGGCGGTGCGGCAGCCCCCCAGCGCCAGCCCCTCGGTGGCCATCGCCTGCGTGGCGGAGGAGGAGCTGACGGAGGTGACCGGCTGCGAGACCAGCCCTTCCAAGAGCTACTGGAGCCGCCACTTCATCGTGGATCTGCTGGCGGTGGTGGTGCCGGCGGTGCCCACGGTGGCCTGGCTGTGCCGCTCGCAGCGGCGGCAGGGCCAGCCCATCTACAACATCAGCTCGCTGCTGCGGGGCTGCTGCACCGTCGCCCTGCACTCCATCCGCAGGATGGGCTGTCGCCCCGTCGCCAGCCCCGGCCCCGGCGGCACCGCCCAGCCCTGACCCCTCCGACGCCCTCCACCCGCCCCCACGGACCCGACTGCTGATTGTAAAGCCCCGGCGTGGCACCGGCGGGTGGGAAGGGGCCATGGGGCCTGTGAGTGCATCGAGGTGTGCTGCCCCGCCCTGCTCCTTTGTCCTGGAGGAGGGAAAGAACCGTTGTTGGAAGAGGTGTCTGCACCCAGCGTCAGCCCCCGCCGATGGACACCCGTGCCTGTGCCACTGGCTGCGGGGGCTGTGGGGCTGCACCCGCCGGAGGGGGCTCTCTCTCCATCGCGCTTGCTTTTTATTTGTCGCCGGTTTATCCCCGGGGCCAGCCCTGCCACGGGCGGGTGATGACAAGGAGCCGCTGGCAGCGTGGGGCGCTGGGGATGCAGCGGTTCCTTGCTCCAGGTGCAGTGTCTGTCTGTGGGCAGGGGGATGGGGGGTTCCTGTCCAGACACAGGGATCAGCTCCAGAGCGGTTCGGTCCAGCCCGCCATTCCCTAGGAGACGCCTCCCCACATTGGGATGGAACTGGGCTGCAGCTTGCTCACGGAGCCCCCCGAGGAAGCCGTGGGCTCTCCCTCCCCTTGCTTTGCACTATATTCACTTTTTTTTGGGTACAGACTGAAGCCCGGCTGTTGGGACTCTGGCTGCAGGGGGCTCCTGCAGTTTTGTCAGCCGTGCTGCCGGTGATCGCACCATGTGCTGGAGCTCGGATGCCTTTGCTGGGGTGCGGGCAGTGCCGTGCAGGCAGAGCCAAGCCCTTTGCCGCCCCGGCCCACCCAAACCCCTGCTTTGCCGGTGGCCGCCGGAAAAATGCCTTTTTTTCTGTTGTTGAAACACAAAGACAGCAAGGATTGATCAGCGGGGCTGTTGGGGCGCGGGACTTGGGGCTCCCTCGGGCACACCGTGCTCCCACCCCACGAATGTCTGTGGTTTCTTCGTGACTTGAACTAACAGTGTTTCCCCCCAACCCCAACCCAAGCCCACTCCCCCACCCATGGGTGCCACCAGCCAGGTGCCCTGGCAGCCGGTGATGCTCCACACGCCGGTGTCCAGTGGTCCCCCAGAGGGGCATGGGCCAGGTCCTCTGTGCTCCACGCTTCCCTGCACCCCCCCGTGCTGGGGGGGCAGTGGGGACAGCAGCTCTGCCACCAGCACAGCACCAGGTGCCAGGGGAAAGATGTGGGGAGCAGCAGTGTCCAGGCAGCTGGGGCAGATGTAAGCGGAGCTGGGATATTCGCCTCTCGTGCAATGTATTTGTGGATCTGTGTACACGTCTGTTAGACCATCCAAAGCTTTGCCAAGAAATAAATGTAACGACTATATTTGAAAGACAAATCTATATAATATATTTTTTAAATACAGAACTGAAAAAGCTGTAACCCCCCTCTTCTTGTTTCCCCTGTCCTGTACTCGCTCTCTGTGGTGGATGTAATAAATGTCGCTGGGTCTGTGTCTGCTTTGGCTGGAGCCAGCCCTTGGCATCCGCCCTGAGGGGGGTGGCCCAAGCAGGGACACGGGGACAATGGGACCCTGGTACAGGAGATCTGCCCCATCCCTGCTGAGGAGAGGAAGAACCACCCAGCAGCCACCAGCCTCTGAAGGGATAAGGGGGTTTGTGCTAAAATAGCTCCTTTTGAGGTGCTGTGGGGTCCCCTCGGCAGGTCCTCCTGGCTTCCAGCATCAGCTCCCAGGACAGCTGCGATGGTATCACAGGTCAGGGATGGAGTGGTCCATGGATGACTTCACCAGCCCTGATGAGAGCCTGAGCACAGGGAAGGGAGGTCAGTGGGGGGAACTGGGGGGCCCTGTGGGTAGTGGGGGGTCCCTACAGCCCCTCATTCTCACCGTTTGACCATGTGCTCGTAGATCACGGTGGGGATGATGGTCAGTGTCACCACATTCCCAGCCCCTGCCAGCACCTCCATGAGCTGCTTATCCTGCGGGAGAGAGCGGGGGGTCTGTGGGGTGCCTGGCTTTGCTCAGTATCCCCCTCCCTCCTGCATTCTCTGACCACATCCTGGACTCCCCAGGATGTCCTGCACCACCGGGGCACAGCCCTACCTTCATGCCGATGACATTCTGGCCATTCACCTCGCAGATGCAGTGGTGGGTGAGGAGCCCGTTGCGGGCAGCTGAGCTGTCCTTGGCCAGTGACACAATCTTCCCCTTCTTCACCACGATGCCGATGTGGCCGGTGCTGTCCTTGTGCACGGTCACGGTGCGCTGGAAAGGCCTGCGGGGAGACCACCATCAGTGCTGCCACCGGCACTGCCATCCCCACCGGTGCCACCACTTGCTCACCTGTCCCGAACCACCATGACGATCTTTTCGGGGTTCGCCTTCTTCAGCGCCCGCTGTGCCTTGTCACTGCTCCAGCCCGCACAGTTCCTGCCGTTGATCTGCAGCACCTGGTCCCCGAAGCGCAGCCCCACCAGCGCTGCCGGCGAGTTGGCCTTCACCAGCTGCACAAAGATGCCCTGGGGACACAGTGGAGTGGTGGCACAGGGACCAGTGGCCATGCCATGTGCCATGCCATCTGCACCCTGCTGTGCTGTGGCACGCTGTGACATTTAATGCCACACATCGCTGTGCCACGAGACAGTGCCATGTCACACTGTGCTCTACTGTCATGCTTATGCCATGTCACACTGCCCCATGCCGTGCCCAGCCCCTCACCTGGTCGACATTCTTCAGCTGCAGCCCCGTCTTGCCCCGCTCATCCTTGCACAGGTGGATCTCCCGCACACCCGGCTTGATCTCTGCCCGCCGCAGCCCTGCGCTGTTCCCGCTCAGGGGGGCGACCAGCTGGCCTGGTTGGGGCCCAGCGGGGGTCAGTGCCTGTGGGGGAGCTGGGGGTCAGTGGGGACAGGGGGACACAAGGCCCTGTGCACCTCAACCCTTGGGAGAATATCCCTTTCCGAGGATGAGGAACCAGAGGGACCCCCATCATGGCATGGAGAGCCCACGTGGGGCAGGGAGAGCTGCCAGCCCAGACACCTACTGTGCTGTCCTCCGTGTGCAGGTTCTTCTGGATCTCCTCACTGGACAGTGCCAGCCCCATGTAGTTCTCCAGCTCAGCCAGGTTGGGGTACAGCACAGGTGGCTCTGAGGGACACACCGAGGGTGGTCTCAGCTCCTGGGGTCCCCAACCCACAGCTATTGCCCCCTCCCTCCCAGGAGCCCCCTGGGACCACGGGATAGCAAAGAGAGACCCCAAAATCCCATCCTCAACCCATGCATTGAGTTGGGGGCGGGTCTCAGCTGAGACCCCCCCACACTGAACAGCACTGCCCACCCAGACAGCCCCTGCACAGAGTGAGCTGATCATGCCCCACCTTACCAGTGCCTGAGGTGAGCTTCGGCTTCTCTGTCACCACTGTGGTGGCAGGGGTCCTCACCCCAGCCGCTGCCTGTGCCTGCCAAGAGACAGGGTCTGCTCAACGCTACGCCCCCCACCCTGGGGGCCCTCTGAGGTGAGACCCCACAGGGACCCATTGGGGTCTGCTCACTCCCTGTAACGCTGCTGTGCTGGCACTGACCTGCAGGACCTGGTGGCCCTTCATGTCCTCCAGAGAGGGGTAGAGTGTTGCCATCGCTGCTGCTGTCTGGGGAGGACAGGGATGGGGTTGTTCAGGGACTGGGGTGCCTCTCTCCAAGCATCCCTCCCAGCCCCTGTGCCGGAGATGGGCTGTCACAGTGTGACTCAAGACTATGTCACCAGGGCCACCACCACTTCCTGGTGGCTGGGTGCTGGGCACTGACACCTGGGCATTGCTTGGCTAGTGGCAGGTCCTGCTCCCCACGTTCACCTGCCCCACAGGGCCATCCCAACATCACCCACGTAGGGGAGCAGGATATCCCATGGGAATGGCCCCTTTGCCCCCTCATCAGACCCCTCTGCTCCCCACGTCCAGCTGGCCAGTGGGGCCATTCCAGCATTACCCAGAAACAGCAGTGAGATGTCCCATGGGAACAGCCCTCGTACACACCATCAGCCCCCTCTGCGCCTCATGTTGTGCCCAAGGTTGTGCCCCCCAAACCTACTCTGTGGTATCTCATGCCCCAAAAAGCATAATCCAAAACTCATGGTGTAGGGGCCAAATCCGGACCCAGCTCTGAGCCCTGCAGGAACCAGGCAGGATCCCACCCACAGCCCAGAGACAGCAGCAGCACCCGACAGACAAGACCAATTCCCCCCCCCCAAGTCCAACCCTGGGACCCCTGGACTTACCAGCCAACAGCTCCCAGGTCCTTGTGACACCCTCTGCCTGGCCCCTGGATTTTATAGCCAGACCCAGCCCAGGGAGGGGCCAGACAGCCTCAGCTGATTGCACTCCCGACAGGTAGGGCACAGGTGAGGAAGAGGAAGGTGAAGGCAACAATGCACAGAGCTCTGTCACTGCAGGGATGGAACAGGGATTGGGATAGGGATGGCTTTCTGTAGGTTCGGGCATCCTGAGGGAGCAGGGATGCCCCCCATGGTGGCCCCCTCTCTCACTGCATCACTTCTCCTGCCAGCCCCAGCATGTGGCTTGGCCCCCCAACTGGGCCCCACCCCCTCATTATCGTTCCTGGGCTCCACAGGCCCTGCTGGGGGAGCAAAGGGGGTTCCCCACCGTGAGCCCCTGCGTGGGCGGTGGCTCCCACTGACACCTCTCTGCCCGGGCGCGTGGGGCTGACGCAGCCGTGACTGGGATGCCATGTCCCGCACCCTTCCAGCCGTCACCTGGGACATGTGCCAGGTGTGGGAGTCCCATGCTGCAGGTGGAGAAACTGAGCCAGCACAGAGCTCAGCATGGGGTGGCTGTGGCGTCCCGCTGCCATGGGCCATCACCATGTCACCTGGGGATCCAGCCCTCCAGCACGCACTGGTGACATTCTGCTGTTGGCAGTGGGGATGCCTGGGCCACTGTGGCCTCATGAGCCGGGCAGGGGGGTGCTGAGGGTGCTTGGGCAGGCCTGGAGCTGGTGGCACTGGCCCAGAGCTCCCCGGCACGGGGCCAGTCCCACCGTGGAGCCGCAGCCAGGCACGTCCCAGCTCCTTGTGCCTCCGCTCCAGCGTGCCAGGCCAGGAGGAAGTGTTTTATTTACTGGTGTTATTTTTAGCTGGATGGTGCCCAGCTGCCTTGACCAGCCCAGGACAAGAACAACAGCCTGAACGCCAGCAGCAGGGACAGTCCTACACAGACAGAGAGGATTGTTCCCTGGAGTCTGTTTGTTCCCTGAAACCCTCATCCCCACAAAACCACAGGTGGAAGGACCCACGCCCCACCTGCATTCGTGGGTGCTGCAGGAGCCATGCAGGGGCTGAGGGCCCAAGGGCAGGGGGCTTCCCCCAGCCTCCCCCCTGCCCTGGCTTAGCCCCAGCCAGAAGCCACGGCACTGCCTGGCACGGGTTAATAATTAAAGCAAACAGCTTTGCAGGAAGAGAAACTCAAACTGGACTCAAGCTTCCACCCAGAAACGGCCACAGCAAAGGACACAGCAGGGTGCTGGTGCCCCACAAGCTCCTGTTCTGCTTAATTGAGCAGCAATTAAGGGTAGTGCTAATTCCTGCACAGCCCTGTGCAAGCACCATTGTTCCTGGATGCATCCCAGCAGCTGAGCTGCTCCCTCCAGGACCCATTACACACAAACTTTGCTTGGCAGCTGGGCCAGGCTGTGTTATCGATCGTGGCTGTGTTATCAGTCATGGCACACTGATCAAAGGTTGTAAGCAGAGGAGCCAGGCACTGGCCCACAGTGGTGCCCGAGCAGGTCCTACACGCACAACGCCCACAGCTGCAGCAGCGAAGCCCAAAGCAGGTGATGTGCTGTGCCCCATGTACCATGTCCAGCTTTCAAAAAGGACTGAAATAAATCCAGGGAGATGTATGCACAGGGCTCCCTGGAGCTGCAAGGACCCTGGGAACATGCATCCATCTGCCCTTCATGCTTCCAGTCTGGACTGAGTCACAGCCACAAGAGCACAACGCTTAACAGGTTGTGGTGAGGCAATTAATTATGCAAATTCCAGCGGGCCACCATCACCACCCCACAGAGCACAGGAGCCCCAGGCATCCCACTGTGCTCCCAGGGCCAAGCACCTGAGCCTCATATTAAGGCACAGCAGCACAGCACAACAACCCTGGCACAGCACCCCATGAGCTGGCACGGCACCCACAGCACCCGATGAGCCTGGCACAGCACCCTACAAGCCCAGAGCAGCACCAAAGCACCCTACACAGCACCCACGGCACCCCATGAGCCCAGCCCAGCCCCTGCTGTGCTGAGCGACAGACGGGCGAGGGAAAAACCTCCAGGACACAGGGCTGAGAAAAGCCAGCATAAAGCGTTTTTATTGCGATCATAAACTGGATACCTTTGTGCGGCGGAGAAGGAAGTGACCGGCGGGAATTTGTTACCAATGGACTGGGCAGGGCAGAGGGAGGGGGCACAGGGGACAGCTATGCGTCCTGTGACACCAGGCAAGCAGCGATGACCAGCATCAGGTGGCAGGAGAGAACGGGCAGGTGTGCTCAGAGCGGGGACAACGGGGGGCTGATGGCTCCTCTCCATGGGGAAGGAGGACAGGGGCATTTTTGTTGAGTTGAGCCCTCACCACCTCCCCTGCAGACAGCACCTTCCCTTTGTCCAGTTTTCCTTTTTCTTTAAAGAAAGCTCCATGCTATGGGATTTTCAGGGTGTAGTGGAGCTCAGGTGGAAACCCAACTCCCTAAATCCAAAAGTGGTCTGGAGGGGAAGGCAGGCCCACCATGAGATGGCAGGGTGAAGCAGGAGCAGAGCAGCCCTCCTTCCCCAGAGCAAACCCACAATGCCCACAGTGATGGTCCTGGGGGAGCAGGGAAAGGCCAGGCTCCCTCGCTGTCCCATTCCAGGCAGAATTCCTATAAACAATCCTAGTGCTACCTTGCTCTCTGCATCCCTTCAGCCTCGACAACCTCACTCTGCTATGGCTTTTGCAGCAGCAGCAATTTCTGGTTTGAAAACACCATAAATCTGCACCAAAACGAGTAACTAACAGGGTTCCTTTTGTTCAAATGACTCCTATCTAAGGTCAGCCCATATGCGTGCTACTGGGAAAACGTAGTCTACACCTGGAACAAAAATAAGATTAAGAACTTGACCCAAAAAGAGTTGAGGTTTACGGCGTATAGTTTAAAAAGACATAAAAACACGATACAAGGAGGAAGAGTCAGACGCAAAGCTTAGTGACCAAAGGCATTCAATCAAGGTGTAAGGTTATACAATGAGTGTAGTGGACTATCAGGAAAAGCTCCATACAAAGTCATGTGCACTCTTCTTGAAGCTGAGATTCTGGATTCCTCCATGTGCCAAACCTGTGGGGAGAGAGGAGAGGCAGCGTGACAGAGCTGTCTGCCCAGCAGAGGAGGAGGGAACGTGCCCAGGGCATGGCAGCCTCCACACAAACCACACCAGGCCCTCAGGGCAGCAGTCAAGCCCCAAGTGATCACAGGGGGGAGCACAGCCCCACCCTGCCCACACCATGGGGACCACACACCCCACAGAATCACAGAATGGGCTGGGTTGGAAGGGACCTTAAAGACCCATCTTGTTCCAGCATCCTGGCACAGGTGTGCCAGGACAGGCACACCTTCCACTGGACCAGGGTGCTCCAAGCCCCATCCAACCTGGCCTTGGATACTTCCAGAGATGGGGCACCCACAATTTCTCTAGACAGCCTATGACAGGGCCTCTCCACCCTCACAGGGAAGAATTTCTTCCTACTATCCAATCTAACCTTGCCCTCTGTCAGTGTGAAGCTGTTCTGCCTTATGTAAAGTCCCTCTCCACCTCTCTTGGAGCCCCTTTAGGCTCTGGAAGGTCCTCCAAGGTTTCCCCAGAGCCTTCTCTTGTCCAGGCTGAGCAACTCCAACTCTCAGCCCATCTCCATAGCAGGAGTGCTCCAACCCTTGGGTCATACTCACAGCCTCCTGCCCACACCATCAGCCCTATGCCCTGGCAGCATGAGAGGCAGGCGGGGGTGCAGTAACAACACTCAGAACCCAAGGCACAAACAATTGGCACCGCAACACCTCCATGACGTGAACCCGCTCTGCCAGGCTGGGAAATTCGCATTTACCGCTGCAGTGATCTGAACCCCAGCTCACCAGACTCCCAAGAGCAACTTCTACCCACAGCTAGAGACCTACCTCGTCCTTCTCATATGCCCCACTACCGCCCGCTCCCTCCCTCTCGCTCCCATCCCACCTCTCCACACCATCCCAAGATCAAACACTGGGGCCTTGTCCCAGTCCACACAGTCCCTGCCAGAAGCTGCCCCTCCTTACCCGAGGACAGGGTGCTGGGATGGGTCATTCCAATTTCATGAGCTCCACGTCAAAAATTAGAGTGGCGTTTGGTGGGATGATCCCTGGGTGGCCAGTAGAGCCATAGGCGTAATCTGGAGAGATGGTCATCTTTGCCCGCTGACCAACACTCATCTGGGGCAGGGACAGAAACACAGGGATGTCAGGAGATGGGCACAACTGCCAGTTGAGTGACAGAGGAGGGACACATATCTGTCCCCACTGCTTTCCCTACACTGGGCAAGAACAAGGACCCAGGCTGCACAAACCAGAGGAACGGGAAGAATGTCAGAGGGAAAAGGTAGGCAGCACGGGCTGGAAAAGGAGCAGGGCTTGAGACGTCCTTCACATGAGGGAAGGCAGGGAATGCCAGGCCATTCCTCCTGCCACCAGCATCCTTGTGTTTGTGTTGCCAGTGTGGCAGAGTGAGCGGTGTCACGCGGGCAGGAGCCGAAGCTGTGCCGTGCCCACAGCGTGGGATCACAGCCTGGAGCTGCGCTGTGCCCACCAGCCCTCCCTCCGCGTGGGCTCCGGAGCCCGGGAGGCCTGAGCGCTCCCGCCGTGCTCCTCCAGAGCTGACTCAGTGCAGAAATGTCACCGCTGAGTCACCAACGTGCCGTAGGTGTTGCTGGGGCCTGGCCCGGCTCCATTCCTGCCAGCTGGCAGGTGGCAATGCAGAAGGTGATATTCACACCCACACCTCCCAGCGCCGAGGGGGTGGAACAGGGGAATAAAATAAAAAAATAATAAAATAGGGAACAAGCTGCATGCACACTGATTCCTGCCCACGCTGAAGCTCCCGGCACAGCACAGCCTGGCATGGGGAGCGCGAGGCGGAGGAGCTCCGGGCACCTGAGCAACTCCTTCCTCCCAGCCGCGGATCACCTCCTGCTTGCCCATCACAAACTTGAACGGCTTGTTCCTGTCGCGGGAGGAATCGAACTTCTTCCCATCCTCCAGCATACCTGGGGAGAGAGATGGAGATGATGGTAATACAGGGACAGAGCCACACGCACCAACATGAGATGCTGTGACCTGGCAGCTCGAGCAGGTGACAGTCACATGGCTCTGAGTCAAAAGATGTGTCTCAGCTCATCCTCCTTTTCCCTGGGAAATACCTGTACAGGAAGGCAATCCCCAGGGCATCACCCATCCTAGGGCAGGGAAGGATGATTCTTAACTGTTTTGGCCCAAAGAGAAGTGCTCCTCTGGGCCAGAACCAAGGACTGAGAGGGATGGAAGAAGAAAATCTTGCCCATCTTGCAGCACTACCGCCAGCCGTTTATCAGGCAGCAGGATCTGACCTTGTGCTTCCCATCCCACCAGAAAACACGCCTCTCACTCCTTGTCCGGCTTCCCCCTTCAGGCACCCAAAACACTGACGACACTCCAGAGCCCCATCTGGAGGCTGTGACCAGCCTCCAGCCCTGCCTGCGCCCAGCTGTGAGCTGCTGATCTAAGCCAAATCCCTCCTGGACCCAGGAATGACGATGGGGAGAGGCAGCACCAAGTGCTGGATGCGTGTGCATGGGGCAGCCCTCATTCCCCAGCATGAGCCAGGCTGATATCCCCAGAGCTAAATATAACTCCCCAACATGAGCTAAGGAGGAATTTCCTCCCCTCCCTTGCTCCCTGCCTGACCTTCTTGGGGAATCTTGGAGCTGACGCTGCCTTATAGGAGCAGTAACTCCACCAGTCAGCTCCTGTAAGGCAGCTCCAGCTCTGCATTAACACAGCCAGTGCCCTGTACAATAAACCCTGCGTGATAAGAGCAAAATTAAACTCTCTTCCAAATGCTTTTCACTTCTTCACTTCCCAAATAAGCCTGAAAAACCTGTTATCCTTACTGGAAACTGCTTTACAGTCTTGAAAAACCAAACTTCCTCAGGAAGGCATGGGGCAGTTTGACTTCCCTTTGCCAGGGCATGTGTGCAAGGGAAAATGTGTCTGTGAAAAAGATGGGATGGGGGATCTCAGCCCCTGCTTGCACTGTGACCAGAGGGAATGGTACACAGGGACCAGCAGCCACAGGGATGGGAAATGCTGAATGGAAAGAAGGGAATGGGAGAAAATACATCACTTTTGCAGGGGCAGCAAGCACCGAGACCTGTGGGCTCCTCTCAGGGAGTAGAATTAAGTTTTTTATTTAACAGACAGCCAAAAATCCCTTCTCCAGGGTGTCGAGCGTCAGCTCAGCCGGTCACGCTGTAGCCCTGGACTTTGGAATAGTAAATCTGGAGTTCTCTCATTTCCTCCTTCCAGGATAAACCTCTTGTTGCTGAACATGCTTCCAGCCCTGTCTGGCACTGCTCCTCGCTGGCCTTCCTCCCGCCTGGCAGCAGGGACACAGGGCAGGCCATGCCGGCTGGCACCAGCAGCGCTGCCTTGGCTGCGGCCCCAGCTGACCCCGACTCGGCTCTGAGCCCTCCGGCGCTGCAACGAGCCGGGGTGGCTGAGGAAGGACAGAGGGGACAGCTCTCTGCCACCCTTCTCCCTGGACACCCACCAAGGACAAATCCTGGGGGCCAAGCAGCACAACCCCCTGCTCGTCACAGCAAGCAGGGACTACCAGGATGCTCCTGGGGCATCCATAGCCTGCAGGAGCGCATCCCATTTGATGTCCTGACCAGGGGAATGCAGAGGCATCAGCGGCAGTGCAGGAGATACTGCCAACCTTGCACAGGAGTGGACGGCGCTGCCCGACCCTGCTGCCAAGCTCACCTGTCCCAATCCAGCCTCAGGAAGCATTTCAGAGCTGGCAGCTCCCTGGCTGCAGAAGAGAGGGACTGATGGACTATGGTGGTTGCAGCAGCCTGAGGGATCAATCACTCAGCTCTCCCAGACCAGGATGGAGAAGGTCATACGTGGGAGTGTGTCCCTGCTCCCCAGCATGGGGCTGCCATGCTCCCCCATCATGCCAGTGGGTAAAACAAAGAGGCTCCAATGCTTCGGAGACGGCATCCTCATCTCAGGCACTTCCTCTGCCTGCAAGCCTCCTGGGAGATTTCTCCAGCCCTGGACAAGTATGAGCAACCATTTGCTCATCCCTGCCATCCCTGAGCAAGGAGATAACAAGATCTTAAAGCTATTATGAAGGCAAAGCATCCTCTGGCAAAAGCAGCAGCCCCAGCAGAGCCCCAGGAGCAGCAGACAGCCCCTGGCACATCCCAGCTCATCCAAGCCCCTGACAGGGCTCCATGCTTGTCACCTCCAGTCCTGCTAGGAGGGCAGAGCCCACAGAGGTGGATTATGGAGACCCACTTGCCCTGGCTCCCACCCTGAAGGATTTGAGCCCCCCTGAGATCCCAGCTGGGCTATACAGACCCCAAGGGGTCTCAGGGAATCACAGTGAGGAAGAGCAGGGAGCACTACGGTCGAGGCTGCAGCAGCCATGGGATAGAGTGGGGGCTCTGGAGCACAGCCCCAGCCCCAGCTGGGCAGCGTGGCCCTGCCAGGTCTCTGCCACACTTGGCAGGCAGGAGCTGGGAGACGCCGGCTGCAACGTGTGACTTGGCTCCGGGCCCCCCTGGGCGGGCAGAGGCGGCGGAGAGCAGTGCTGGAGCAGGCAGAGTCAGCCCTGGGACAAACCTGCCGGGTCGGGTTCTGCCGGGGGTGCAGAGCCCCACCTGCACCCCCACCATCCCCTCCGGGGTGCTGATCCTTGGCAAGGCCATTGCCCAGGGGCTCCGGCACAGAGCCAGCCTCCCTAGAAGAGGCAGGAAGAGACCAGAGCAGTGGGGCAGGCACCTCTGCTCCAGCTGGGACAAGATGGAAAACCCTTCCCAGAAGCCCTGGAATACCCAGCATGCTCCAAACCCCTGCTCAGGGCAGGGATGCCTGCATGAGGTTCAATCCTGCCCCCACCAGCACTCCCCATCACCAAGCCCACCCCATCATCACCCACAGCCCACCATTCTTGAGGCCTGGCAGGACAGAGGACCCCAATGCAGGCAGGGAAGGGACTGCAGGAGATGGCACTGAGCTCCCACAGCTGCCACAGCCATGGACCGGCAGTTGCACACCTTGGGAGGAAACACCTGACAACGGCAGGGCACTTGCTGAGCAGCGGGAGAGCAACGAGAGCAACACCCAGAGCATCACGAGCAGCACCATTGCCCCAGGGGTCGTGCACAGATGCTAGGGAGGACAGCAGTCCCCTCAGTGCTATCCTGCTGGAGAAAGGCAGTTTTCCCCAGTATCCCTCTCTGCTCCAAGCCCACCTGCCTCAGAGACCCCACATGCTGAGTGTGCTTTGCCACTCAGGCAAACCCATTTGGCCAATCTGTATCAGACTTGCTCCTGTCCTGGCACTCCCCAGAATTAACCATGCACCCTCATTTCCCCTCCCGAAGTGCAGTGGGGTGCCCACAGTCTCCCCACACAACAGATCCCCCTGGCAAGAGCACTGCAGGACCCCCAACTGTACAGCACCCCACTCTGCTCCCTGCTCTGACTCAGGGGGGCTCAGCTCTGTTGGCCCCCAACCCACATCCTCTCCCCACTGATTCACTCCCACACTCCCTTCCATCCCATGCCAGTTGCTGCAAGCAATCCTGAACACACCGTGCACATCAGGGAACTTTACCCTTGATTTAGTTCCTTTAAGAGCCCTACGTAGCAGATTTCACATCCAAGGCTCTTTCAGACACCCCATGGATGAGCTCTCCAAAGAGAGACCCAAGACCTGAAAGAAAGGAGGGGCAACAGGTCCAATTCCACCAGCTCCCCCCATACATTTCCATCTCTGCAACCCCAGCATAAGAAACTGCCATCTCCAAGGAGGAGGCCCAGAGGTTGCTCTTCTCTCCACCTCTTTCCTCTGCACTGTCCTTCCACACCAGGGCTGTCTGTCCATCCTGGGATGCTCTTGGCAGGGCCATGCCCCATGCAGCAGGAGCTTGGGCACAGACAGAAGCAGCACCAGCCACTGGCTGACCAAGCTGGCCCCCCACAGTCCCTCACCCTTGGATCACTGTTTTGTCCCCAAGTGGTTTTTACCCAAACCACTGTGCATCCATAACCCAGTGCAGCGAGAGCTGCCTCCCGCACACCACAGGCTGGATCTCCCCAGCACTGGAGCAAAGGGCAGCCAGGGACAGAGCCAACGCAGGGCTCTGGAAGGAGTCCTGGAGCTCAGCACCTCCAGCACTGCACTCTGCCACCATCCCTGATGCTGCTCTCGGATCAGCGAGTGCTGCAACCAGGCCGGGAATCAAAGGTTTGTAAGGCTTCCCATGAGCCAAACCCCGCTCCTGTCTCTGGCAGGGCTGGCTGCAGGAACTGCGCTGCCGACGCAGGGAAATGGCATCAGGGCCTGGAGGTGTTTGATTCCTGCTGCCTGCTGAGGCGGGGGGGCAGGAGCTGCCTGCAGACGGAACGGGGGTGGGGATAAAGGACAAATGGAGACAGTAATAACAAAAAAATAAAATAAAGGAAATTAGAGAACCCCTCCCAGGCGCAGCAGATCGCTGCTGCTGGGGAGGGTCCGTTGTGAGCAAGTCACCACGTAGCACTTTGCCTGAAACACCGTGACATGGGGACAGGATGCTGGTGACCCCCAAGCAGATCTGCCGGGGTGGGGGCCAGAGTTGGGGAGAGTAGCCAAGCTCCAGCAGCGCCGCAGGAGGGGAGAGCCGGCGCAGGGAGCCATAGGGTTGGGAGCCGAGAGGGCTGGCAGGCGGCAGGACTGGCCCACCGGGAGCCACTTGACTGCCTGCCAGCCTCTCTTTGTTCTTCCACCGGCAGAGGAAACGGGGCGGCCGGGCAGACCAAGCTGCTTCCTCTCCCTGCTGACGAGGGAACGGGAAGGACGGGGGAGATGGAGGAGCAGCAGATGGGCTGGATGCCCGCCGAGCCCTCCCGGCAGGCCGGGCCCCGCTCCGCAGAGAGGGGCACCCCCAGCCCCCCCAAGGGGAGCACAGGCAGGCGGAAAACACTGGGGCAGGAAGGGGAATTGGTTATTAGCAAAAACAGTCACAAATGAGTTGTTAACTCATTTTTACCACCCTGATGAGCCAACGCTGCACAAAAGGCAGCCGAGGAGGACAAGAGCCTCCAGAGTGACTCCCAAAGCATTTTTTGGGGTCCCAAGGTTGGCGTTTTTCCCCTCCAGCTCGCAGAAGGCTGCGGGAGGACATGACCCTCCCTGCCTTTGGGGCAACCCCTCATCGAAGCACTACCCTGACCACCAAACAGCGCCCTGGTTACCCGCACCAGGGTCCCCCCAAAAAACCCAGGATGCAGGTCTGGGGTGGCCCCACGGGTACCCCTGGTGTCACCCCAGAAGGGAGAAGAGGCTGGAGCATGACTGGGGAGGACGACTGCACTCCTGCAGGGAGCTGTGCCAGGAGGGACCCCTCTCTGAAGAAGCGGACCCCAAAGCTCCCGGGGGGTAACTCATAGAGCCCCAGAGGGCTCCGGGCTCGGCCGCCCCACAGCCCGCGGGTCTCGGCTGCCCTGGGACATCCCAGGGTTCTATCCGGGGTGCCCCCGCCTGCACCCTGGGGTCCCCTCTGGGTTGTTCCCCGGTGCACCCCCAAAAAGAAGGCTGGATACGTGTGAGAAAGGCCCCTCCATTGATAAGGCTGCGGGAGAGACGGGGACAACGGGGCCTCCCCACGGCCACGGGGCACCGACAGGACCCCCATCCCCACCCTGGGGCTCATCCGCGTCCCCCGGGAAAGGCCCCCGTGGCGGCCCGGACCCCTCTTCCCCCGTGGAGCGCCGCGGCCCATCCGAGCCGCCGGGGCCGGGGTCCCCGCAGGCAGCCGGGGGCGGGGGGGGGGGGGCGGCAGGCCCCGCTCCCTCGGTCTCCGGGCCGGTCCGACCCTCCCGCCCCTCCGCTCCCGGGCTGTCGGGGCCGCCCCGCACTCACCCGTGTAGTGCACCACGCAGGTCTGGCCGCGCTTGGGGAACGTCCGCCCTGCGGGGAGACAGGCGCCGTCACCCCGCGGCACCGGGACCCGCACCGGGACCCGCGGGGAGGGCAGGGAGAAGGGGTGGGGGGGAGCGGGCTCGCCGCGGCTCACCGTCGCCGGGGGCGATGGTCTCCACATGCACGCCCATGCCGGTGCCGGTGCCCCTCGCACCCGCAGCGCCCGCAGCCCGACGGAGGAGGGGCCGCGTGTGCGCAGCCGCGACGGTCACCGCCATAAAGCCCGCCCGTCAGTTCCATAGAGCCCGCCCGCCCCGCCATGGAGCCCGCCCGTCACTTCCATAGATCCCGCCCGGCAGTGCCGCCCTGGCCGCCGCCATCTCCCGCCCCGCCGCCATCTCGGCACCGCGCCGTTGCCGGGGGAACGGAGGCCCGGCCCGAGGGACCCCCGGGCGCGGGGCCCTGCGGGCTTTGCCCCTTTATGGCCATTTCCAGCCCGCACGGCTGCGGTGTGCGTGGCCCAGCACAGAGACACGGAATCGGTTAGTTTGGAAAAGGCCTCTGAGATGAGCGAGTTCAACCTGTGACCCAACACCACCCTGTCAACTTGAGCAGGGCACGGAGCGCCGCGTCCAGTCTTTCCTTAAACACCTTCAGGGATGGTGACTCCACCGCCTTGCTGGGCAGCCCATTCCAAGGTCTAATCACCTTTTTTTGTGAAGGAATTTCACGTAATGTCCAACCTAAACCTCCCCTGGTGCATCCTAAGACCATGTCCTCTCGTCCTGTCCCTTGTTCCTCCGAACTGGACACAGTAAAGGCCGCAGTGCAGATCCAGGGCTCCTTGAGAACCCCAAGGGCAAAGGCCAGCAGCATCCTGGCTTGTGCCCTCCCCAGTGTGGCCAGCAGGACCGGAGCAGTGCCCGTCCCCCGTGCTCAGTACTGCTGAGGCACCTCGAGTCCTGGCATCAGTTCTGGGCACCTCACTTCAAGAAGGACACTGAGAAGCTGGAGCGTGTCCAGGGAAGGGAATGGAGCTGGGAAAGGGTCTGGAGCGCCAGCAGCCACTGAGGGAACTGGGGGGGCTCGCACTGGAGAAAAGGAAGCTCAGTGCCTCCTTGTTCCCTACAACTCCCTGACAGGAGGGTGCAGCCAGGTGGGGGTCAGGCTCTGCTCCCAGGGAACAAGGGACAGGACAAGAAAAAATGCCTCAAGTTGTGCTAAGAGGAGGTTTAGGCTGGATATTGAGGAAATTTTATTCAAAAGGCTGATCAGACACTCGTGCAGGCTGCTCAGAGCAGTGGAGTCATCATTCCTCAAGGAATTTAAAAGACGTGGATGTGGCACTTGGGGACATGGTTTAGTGGTGGCCTTGGTCATGCTGGGACTTGATGATCTTAAGTGTCTTTTCTAACTGTAATGATTCTGTGATTAATGCTGCTCCCCACTGTGCAAATGGAGGTCAGTGCCGGCCCTGCATCGCTGGGACAGGCTCAGCAGAAGAGATGCAGGTTTGAACAATCAAAAGGACTTTTTTCTGGCAACAGCAGCAACTATTTTCTTTTTTGGTCAAAAAAAGAATCACTCTAGGCACAGGATTTTTGCCTCAAAGCGTCCTATTTCTTTACTTCAAGGAGGTGAACTTGAGCCTCCACAAGGGAACAGTGAAGTTCCAAGGACAACCAAGAGACTAATAAAAAGCCAGGATTCTCAGCAAGTGCATTAAAATGGGACACAAGAGGAGGAGATTCTTAAAATAACAGATAATAGCATGAAACAAGTTTTAATTGCTTTTGTCCCTTGCTTGTATCTTTTAAATACTGAAATACCAAGGGTGGGTTTTTTTCTTGTTTGATGCCATAGCATTATGTTTTACATTAAAGCTCCAGCACACCGATGGTGCTGGCAGTCCCTGACTTTCCACATCAGCTGGGCAGATGTGTGAGGCCCTGAGTCAAGGTGAAAAACCACAGGGTAGGAAAAGGGGCATGTTCTCATCCCTACTTATTAATGCTGTCTTTGCCGAGAGCTGGGCCTGCTCTCCCAGGAAGAACTAGTGATAAACAAGGATCTGAAAGGGGAAAATGCTGCTGGATGTAAGCCCATGCTGGAGCCCTCGCCTCGCTGGCACAGGCACGCTTGCACATGTCAGGCACAGCAGCTCTCGCTCTGGGTGGGGTGTTTTGGTTTGGTTTTTTTTAACTCCGTGGTATAAGCTGCTCATCTTACCAGCAGCAAGGTCACTGCAACAAGCAGTGTTTCAACAGGGGCAAGGAGCTCAGCCAGGTTTGACCAACCCCTCACTGCTCAGGGTCAGGGTCCAGCTGGTCAGACCCAGGACAGGTTCAGGTCAGATTCTGCTGCCTAAACTCTGGAGAAAGCACAAAGTCTTGAAAACTAGTGAATTCTGCCCCAGTCACTCCCTGCCTTCTGGATCATCCGCTGATAGAACTCACAAAGTCAGAAATACCAAGAGGGACAAGCATGACCATTCAGATTTAATACTATAAAAAATAAAAGGGACATTATTTGAGCTACAGAAGCACCACCCCAGGCAGCAGTGGGCTGGCAGGCACCACACACACCAGCAGCTGCGGATTTGCTGGAGGGCAGGACGGATCCACAGAGGATCTGGGCAGGCTGAATCGATGGTCCAAGGCCAGAGGTATGAGATTTAACAAGGACAAGTGCTAGGTCCTGCCCTCAGGTCACAGCAACTACATGCAGTTCTCCAGGCTTGGGACAAAGTGGCTGGAAATCTGGGAAGAGACCTGGGGGTTCTGAATAACAGCAGCTGAACATGAGCCAGTGTGTGCTCAGGTGGGCAACAAGGCCAATGGCACCTGGCTTGGATGAGCAATAGTGTGGCCAGCAGGAGCAGGGCGGTGACCCTGCCCCTGTACTGTTCCTAAATCCAGAGGCAGCCAGACTGGAAGCGAGGCAGTGGCAGAGTGCAGTGCATCCCAACACCTGACCAGGATGAGCCAGGTGATCCCAAGGAAGAGCCTTCACACTCCAGAAAACTAAACAACAATAAAGGTAAAAAAGAGAAAAACGTGACGTTCCTTGTGCATCAGAGAAATGGTTTTGAACCAGGGCTGCTGTGACCATCCTGACACCGCTCTCAAACACCATCACCCCATGGATCACAGTGTTGCACCATGAGACTTAAGGCTTTGCATTAATTCATCTCACAACTGGGAAGCAATTTGCTCAAATTCTGCCAATGTGCACCAGACTGGAGAGCTGCAAGGTCAGCCTACGGTCAGATCCAGCTCCAGCCCTAAAAATAACCAGCCTCCCTCTCTGCCTCTGCACAAGGCTGAGCCCAGCCCAGCGCTACAGCCCCGGGATGGCTGATTTCCCCCTCTCCCCCCACTACCCCCTCACTGTTGCCAGGAGAGATGTGGGGGTGCCAGCAGCTCTCAAAGATGCTGCTGTGGGAGATGTAGCTATGGGCTATGATTTAAAAGTTCAGCCCTTCTTGATATTCATTTGACACTTCTGCCATAGCCTCCCAACCTGCCAAAATCATGGACAAGCTGCCAACCCCTCTCAGCTGCTGACCGGAGGCAGCACACCCCATTCTCTCCTGTTTTCCCAGAAGTGACTCAGGTGACATGGCCCAGGCAGGTGGACAGACCTGACTCCCACCCCCCTGCTACCAGGTGTTGTTTCTGCTCATGCATTAACCCACTGCTGGCTTCAACTTCACCTTTGTTCAAAGAAATTCTAAACCTTTCCCTGTGAAAGGGCAGTCTGAGCACAAAGACATCCACTATCTTGGCAGTATTTTCCCTAAAAACTGGTCAAAAATAGTTTCCTCTCAAAAACAACCCCTGTGTTTGCTGTGCTTGTGTTCCCACCAAGCTAAGTGACACCTCCACACCCTGGTGTCTCAGTGCTGCTCTGGGGCTGGTGGGGGCTCTTCCTCCCAGCACTGCAGTCTAAAGGAAAGCATGGACCTGCCTTGCCCAGATCTGTTCAGGACCTGCCAGGCCAACCCCTGGAAAAAGTTCTGGTGACGTGGCAGGACTGGGGCTGCAGCAGGACCCCCTCCCCGTGCCTGCCAGCTGAGAGAGGGAGGGGTTTGGGATACAAACCAGACCTTTGGGACAGGGAACAGGAAGCAACAGGAAGGAACGACTTTCCCCCACAGCAGCACATCCTGACAGTGCAGCAAATCCGTGTCTTGATGAACGCAGTCTCTCCAGCCCGGGTTTATTCCCAGCTGCCGCATTCTGCCTGACGTGGGTTACAAGGAGCACAAGCACTCATGAAACCTGGTGGGAAGTCAGGCAGGGGTAGGACAATAGGCTATGGCTTCAGACTGCATCCATTCCTCATACTCCCCAGCTGCAGCTCTCTCAGGCTCTGTTCCAGGTCCCTTCTCTGGGACTCCCCAGCTGGCTGTGCCCCATCCGTTGCAGCACAGGATGGTGTGTGAGACAGTCAGCCCCAGGCACCATGTTCCTTACAGTCTGGAAGGAGCTGTACCTGAACAGGTGCTACAGGAATTGCAGGGAGGCGGGGTGGGATCACACCACGCCGCAGCAGAGCACCCCAGACAGCACAGAGCTTGGAGCAGCCCTGGGGAGGAAGCAGAGCTGGCCAGATGCGACCCTCAGATAAGGTGGTCACACTGCTCCTTGCACAAGCTGAGCTACACAACACAACCGCTTCCCCAGCCCCCAAACCACAGCCCAGCTACTGCCAGATCAAGATCTGTGAGAGGAAACACAAACATTTGAGAGAAAACGTAATGTCCGAGTTTCTAACATCTCTTACTCTCTTGCTTAACTGCTTCAAGTCCTTGCCCTGCAGCAGAACCCTGAGGCAGCAGTGACCCTCTGCATGCAAGATCTGCCCCTACTTAGAGCCTGGAGCAGAGCTGCTGGCACAACTGACTGCATATGTCCCACCACACTGGCGTCTCACAGCACTGAATCCCTCGAAAACCTCACCTCCCAGTGGAGTGTCCCAGCTGCCTCCTTGTGCTACCACTCAAGGAATTTAAACACAGCAAAACCCTCCTGAGGTTTCTTCATGGACATTCACCATGGGACCAGCTTTTTGCCGTATTTTCTCCTTGGGCTCTTGCTGACCAGGAAGCCAATAGCAGACTGCATCCCAGTCTCTTCCAAGGGAAATGATCAAAGAGGTGTGGAATGGCTCCAGCCAGGGGGGACAAAGGAAACAACAGTTTGAAAGGGAAAGAAGTCCTGTGGAAAGACTGTGAGCAGCAGCACGATGCAGCTCATTCCAGCCAGCATTTCATCTGCATTCCCTGGACACCCCTCCAAGTGTTGAAGTGACCCCTCCACCACCAGTGTTTACAATGATGTGATTTTGATCCGGTTTGAATGCATTTCCGATGGCTTTCAGCTACCCTACCAAACTCTACCTTTGTCCCAGACTGCTGAACCCCTTTGCAGATAACCCCATCTCATGTGGCCACTCGCCTGCACAATATACAGCAGGAAGGTCTGGAAGAAAAACTCCAGGGCATTGCCTGTAATCTGGTAGGGAATGGTCCAGCAACAGAGCAAGCCTTTGTGCAGAGAGTAGCCCTGGCTTCTGCTGCAGCCGAAACTCCAGGAAACAATCCCACCTTAGAAATGATACACACCTCTGGCTGACAGCTAAACCAAAGCTGCTGCTCATCTCCAAGGATGATTTAAACCCCGAGTGATGTCATAACCCCCATGACAAACATACCTATTCTTGGCTGGACATTGCTCCACCTGACACCCACAAGCAAGCTGGTCAGCTGGGCAGTGCTGTGGGGTGCTTCCCCAACTGCTGGAATCTCAGTGGTCAGGGTGCAGTGCTTCTTACACACAACCCTCCCTTGGGCTTAGCCTGGATCCTGAGGTCCTTCTTGGCAGCGTTCCATGTTCATGAGCCTTCAGGGTCTCTTGCAGAGCAGCTCTGAGGGACCAGGCACCCTGGCAGCCTCTTTTCCTGCTCTAACCCAGTGTTTGAGGGCGGTGAGGCACTGGCACAGGGAAGTTGTTGATGCCCCATCCCTGGAATTGTTCAAGGCCAGGTTGGGTGGGGCTTGGCACAGTCTGGTGTGGAAGGTGCCCCTGCCCATGGCAGGGTGTTGGAATGAGATAAGCATTAAGGTCCCTTCCAAACCAAAGCTTTCTCTGATCCCACACCCACTCCTCCACCAGCCAGAGCTCCAAGGCAAAAGCTGATCAGTGAGCATCTGTGTCATTTGCTCCTCTTAGGCTTGTCTTGTCAACAGGGTCACATCTCTGGTGTTTGCCCTGATTCTCCTCAAGGCATATTTGCAGGAGATGAGAGGTTGCTAACGAATGAGACACAGACCTAACTGAGGCACAATGCTCTGCTGAGCTCTGACATTGTCCTTTCCTGTTCTATTGAACCACAATCCAGCAGTTCAAGTTCTGTAACGTTAAAAAGTACAAATTGCATCAGGCTTAATGTGACTGTAATGGAAGCAGCGAGGAGAGAGACTGCAAAGACCAGAGCCCAGGGGATTTCTATAGATCAGCAGGGGAAGCACAAGGAATGTTTCAGCATGCAGGAAAAGGGCTAATGGCAAAACCTCTCTTTTATTTGGCTGTGGTTAACTTCAGTAAACACCACGCCAATCCTCAAGTATCTGGCAAGTTCCCAGAAGCAACCACAGCATTGACTTCCCCTCAGCCCCAAACTGAATTTGCTGTCTAGTGTGAAACACCTCAGCATCGAACAAGACCAGAAGTATCCTGTGGGATACAGGGTGAGGCCAGATTGAGAGCAGACAGCTTGTCTGGGCTCGGCTGGAGCAGCGTGTGACCTTGGTGACACTCGCTCTCCTATGAGCAGACCTGTCCCCAGGCCATTCTGTCAGGACAGTGCAGACCAGGGGTGACCTCCCCTCTCAGCACAGGCCACCTGGGATGATGCTCAGGGCTGACAGGCTCACGAGCACCTCAGGTTCTTGGTCACACCACGTTTTGGCTTTCCCGATCGCCGAGCAGCTCCAGTGCAGCAGGTAGGCTCTGTCCTGCACTCAGAAAATCCACAGCACCTTCTGGAAAGATGCAAAAGGCTCCCTTGCCTTGTGGAGTACACGGCCACCCCAGGCACCAGGCATGGTCCAGAGATCGCTGTAAAAGGCTGGGAGCTCCTGCAGAAGAGCCCTGCAGAGAGTGAGGAGGGATGAACAACTGGGCACAGGGCTGCTGTGCAAGAGGCTGGGCTGAGGGACAGGTTGCAGCATCACATGGACAGCTGGGGAACCAGGAAACTGAATCAAGGAATGCTTCAAATTCCCACTTCCCTCATCTCTTTTAGGGTGAGGAGGCAGCCTGCCAGTTCTCTGGTTTGGTTGGGCTGGGGACAGCTCACTGTGCCACTAATATCAGTCGAGATGACAGCTACCCTTGAGGGATGACAGACCTTCACTGTAATGGTACTAGGGAGCAGTGTACAAAATCAGGGGCAGAATCCCAAAAAAGCAGCATTCCAGAAGGCACTGAATGAGTTTCCCTCATGCAGCAATTAGCAATAACTCCTCCACAGCCCATGCCATGGAAAAAGCACTGGCGCTGCTCTGCCCACCAGGCTGGAGGGCCCAGCTTCTCCCTGCACACCCAGGGGAGCAGAGTATCAGCCTGTTCCTGCCTCTCAGCTTCTGGTCCCAGTTTACTTTCCGCCTTTTACAACCCACAGCAAGAGTCAGATCCCTTGTATTCCAAACAGCAGGCATGCGATCTAAAAAGCCTTGTCCTGCGGGAATGGCTGAGGCATTAGGTTTGCACCACAGAGGAGCACTTACTCATACAACATCTTATTTCCACAGCAGTTGTGTTTCTAAAATTACAAAGGCATTTCTCAGGGCTGCACGGCTTTGCGGTAGCTTTTGTTCTCTTGATGCTCTCAGCAGGTAGGACAGCGCTCTGCACGGCTCTGCCCGTTTCACTTGAAAGTCAGCAACAACACCACAACGCAGAGCTTTGCTTTAACAATGTGTTCTCGAGCCTGAGTCATAAACACCTCAAACCACCCCCACAGCCTGCGGCTCGAGCCGGGCAGGCTCCGCGTGGGCGAGCGCACTCGCGAGGGTGAGCTGCACGTGTGAAATGCGCCTCTGCATGTGAGGAAGCAGCAGCCTGGGACACTGATCTTACCTCTCTGCAGACCACTCTTCTCTCTGGGAGGGCTCCTTGGGTTGACCTGTGCAGCTCAGCATCTTCGTGATGCCTGGAAGCGTGACGGCAGACACGGCCGCATCCTGCACGAGCCTTCCTTGTCCAGGGTGAGGAAGATCCTGCCTTGCACATCAAGTAGCGTGCTGCAAATGCAGCTTGGAGCTGGCTGGAGATTTGACAAGTGAAGGTACAGCATCTGGGAGGCCCCAGCGGGGGCTGTGGAGGGGAAATGACCTGCCCTGCGGGAGGAGTGTGGCCAGACCCTGCCCACAGAGGCAGGAACCCTGTCAGGGCTCACAGTGCAGCACATGCTCGGGACAGTAGTTCCCAGGCTTTCTGCAGTCGAGTGGAGAAATCCACTGCTCTTCAAAGGTCAAGCTGTGTCCAGATAAAGAGATCTCAGGGATGTGGGGAAGAAGTCCTTTGCCTGAGCTCCAGAGCGCTACTGGAGCACGCTGGAGCCAGCCCAGCACTCCTGCCTCAGCACCAGCAACCACCAGCTGCAAAGAACCATTGTGTGAAACCCAGAGCAGGCAGGCAGAGTGGCAGCAACAGGCAGGGAGAGGGCAGTAGGAACAGGCAGGTCTTTGCTGCGGATCACTTCCAACAAAAGGCCTTCTCTCCCAAAGAAGACCTGGAACCCAGCTTGGGCTCCTCATTCACAGAACTACAGAATGGTTCGGGTTGGAAGGGACCTTAAAGCTCATCTTGTTCCAACCCCCCTGCCACAGGCAGGGGCACCTTCCACTAGACCAGGTTGCTCCAAGCCCTGTCCAGCCTGGCCTTGGACACTTCCAGGGATGGGGCAGCCACAGCTTCTCTGGCTGCCAGAGACTCACCACTCTCACAGGGAAGCATTTCTTACAAATATCCCATCTGACTCTGCCCTCTGTCACTGTGAAGCCATTACCCCTTGTCCTGTTACTGCAGGCGCTTTTGCAAAGTCCCAGGACAAGGTCAGTGAGCATGGGGAGCGTGGATACATCCATGTGGACACATGGATACATTTTTCCTTTATATTGGAAGATCTGCAATTTCCAGCCTCCTTCAGCCTGTGAGCTCCCAAGAAGATCTCCCACAGCAGTATAGACCTCACACAGTGTTTTAACCTGGTGACAAGAAAAGTGCATTTCAGTTCCCTTTCACAGTCATTTTGTAACCCAGAGCACCCACCAGTCTCAGAATCACAAACCAAAAATTACTCCTTGATGAAGAGCGGTGGGAGCCCAGTTCCTTGGCACTGGCTGTGTGGGAGCAGCGGCGTTCCCAAGGCAGCCGTGCTCACAGCTCACAGCCAGCTCTGCTGCAAGTGCTGGGCAAAGCACAGCAGAGGGAGAAATTGGCTTCAGAGGACAGAAGGCACTGGAAAAGGCTGGCAGGGAGGGATGGCACCGCCACTGTGCCCGCTAGTAATCTGTTTGGCACATCTAATCCCATGGGGCAGCTCTTTAAAAGCAGATCCTGCCTCAGTCTCCAAGACTGGACTTCTCTGCAGCAGCCAAGGCAGAAGAACAGAGGCAAAACCCTCTCCCTGTTCCCAGTGGGAGCATTCAATCTGTGTTAGTGTCTGTGTACCACATCCTGTATCCAAGGGGAACTGAGCACCCTTCCTGCAAGGTTCATTGCAATGTGTCATCTTCAGCTCAGCCTTGCCTTGTCCAGTGGGGGTTAATCTAAACCACCTGAATTTCACAGGCTGAGTCAGAACTTGGTTAATAAGGCACAGCACAAGTGAGTCAGTGGCATCTCTCCTCACTGCTGTTTTACTAACATCCCAGATAACAAATATCACTCACGCTGGACCACAGCCAGTGCGGTGGGATCCAAATCCCCATCTCCCACCAGCATATCTTGGCATAATTCTCTGTAAGAAAGCAAAATACATTTCTCCCCATTCAAGAGAAAAGGGGAAACTCAAAAAGAAATATCAAATCCTGATTTTATTTTTTTTTTCCTAGGCCATTTTGTACCCACTCACCACACAATTACATTTGGACAGACGCAAGGTACTTTGGAAATTGTACTCAGCACTTAATCCTCTGGCTCTTTGGCACTCACTTACTCCCCAGGTGCACAGAGCTGCATTTGCTGCTCACAGACTAGAAAGCAAAGAGCTGACCAGCAGTTACCTCTCCAAGCAGCTGAGTAGCTCTGGCTCCCTGGCTAAGTCAGTGCACAATTATCCCCAGCACAGGGAAGCTTTATTCCTGCCTGCTCAGCTCCTCCCAAATCCTCTGTCGTGCCCTCAGTGCCTCACAGGAGGCAGCTTCACCCGCTGGGGCTCGACAGGATGTCACGATTGCTAGAGCAGCATGGGGAGGTCACAGGCCACCCCTGCATGACAGCAGGGCTCAGCTTGGCGCTGGAAAGGCAGATTTTGGTGAAAAGCACCAGTCTCAGTGTTACTCACTGCTGTACACTGGGTGGCTTGCTGCAAGCAGTGAGTTCTCCAGTAACACTGTGTGCCAAGGCCTGAAATCTCACCAAGTGGCTGGAGTGAAAGGATGATGCCTCTTCCATCATTAACTGATGTTTTTCTATCAGTTGCTTAAAAATATGCTTTGAGAGAAAAGGGAAAATACTCATCAACACAGCAGCCACGCCCTGTATTCTGTTGCAGATACTCAGCAAAATGTTCAGAGAAACGAAAGCTCTGCAGCTTAAGAAACAAGGTCTCGTTGGAATTACTCACTGCAAAGGAACTTCCCCAGAACCCTCTTCTCAACTGCAGAACCATAAGATCTTCCTTGTCCAGTCAGCCCAGGGCCCAAGAATGTGTGATACCAGCAGCTTCCACCCAAGCCATGCTGGCTGGACAGGGCTTTCTCAGGGCACTGTGACCTAGACATGGGCTGCTCAGGCAAGGAAACCCCACTGAAAACAAATAAAATAAAAAGAAGTCTAAAGGCAGCAAATGGGGATGGGGTTTTTTTGCCACAGAAGCAAGTGGCAGCATTTGGATGTGTTCCACCAACAAGTCCTCCAAAGGTTTACCTCTCCTTCACTGCTGTTGGCATGGCCAGAGGCTCTTGGGTTCCCCTTAGCACAGCTGCCTTCTCTTGGTGGAACAGGAGCCAGGACTTAACAGCCACCAAAATGGATGAGGCAGGAGAGAAGCTGTTGGCACTGTAGGCCTCATAAGCCATTAAAGAGTTAATTTAAGGAGGAGTCATGAAATGTACCTGAGTAAATAAGGACATCTGGAATCTATTCAGGAACTCCCAGCGCTGGGACTGACAGACTCAGTACAGACAAGACAGAACAGTAAATAAGATAAGCATTTAGGAATGTAGAAAATAAGTCACAAAATGATAAATTAGTAAATCGAGAGGTGCTTGACACTGGAGCTGTTCAGCTGTGAAAGATAAGGGCCTATGGCATCATTAGGATTGTACTACTCTCTGTACACCTGTGTAATTGGGAAACATGGGACTCGTTTGGAAAAACTGCTCACAGGTAACTAGAAAGGATTTCACCTCCCATTTCTGTGGAATCCTGCAGGATTCTGGCAGCCCCATCACCTGGCCTGCACCTGCAGTGAGCTGCTCCCTTGGTTAGATGGGGTGTTTGTTTAGCTCTCCATCAGTGCTGCCTTAGGAGCCCACTCAGCACTCTGGAACCCATGGAAGTCCCCAGGTGATCCATAGTGACACACTCCACCAGCTCCCGGGGCCATCGTGCCAGCCATGTGTGGTCATGCCACGTGGCACAGCACGTGCACCACTTACCTGAGCAAGGAGGAGACTTGCAGCTGAACTCTCAGCAGACATCAAATAACTTTAGTCTTTTTTCCTTCCTGAGGTGAAATGAAACTGCCCAAAGCACACCATAAAGCTGGCAGAGCAGTGGTACCTCGTTCACAAGGACGAAGGTGAGGAGACCCAGCTGTGCAGGATTCAGTGACCGTGTGCCATGGCTGATTCTCCTCAGACCAGCCAGAGCAGCAATGTGTGCATTTGTGTACGTGTGCCTGCAGGACAGGTGCAGAAACACACAGCTCAGAGAAGTCTGCTCTGAGTCTCCCAGCATGAGAGGAGCTGTCAGGCTTTTCTTTCATGGGGATGCAGCTGGGATGCCAGGAAAGCACTCCTGGCAGCAGGTACAGCCGAGAAACGCGGGCTCCGGCTCCCAGCCCTGCCTGGAGTGGCTGTCAGACACCCTGCCTTGGAGGATGCCACGTTTACCACACAAGCACCAATGGAAACCCACAACCTGGTGAGAAAAGGAACTTCATTGCTTAATTAAATCTCTCATTTAGGAGTACCAGTCTCCATCTGGTTCACCAACAAGGCCATTCAGAAGCAGTAAGGGGCTGGCCCTCTCTTGCTTTCACAACCCAGCAATCCTTCACGCAGGTGCCTCGAGGAGCAAACTCCCGCACAGACAGCAGCTCCTGCCCAAGGATTAACACAGGTATCACAGCTCCTCCCCTCGTGGTGCTGGGCTTTGAAGAACCCCACAGCACCTTGTTTTACGTGACTGTGACACCAATCCCCTGAGCACATTTTCCAATCTAACTACAGATTCAGAAGGAACATCAATTCAAGGTGCTTTTTGTTGGTAACAAAGGATCTGTAAGGCAGTGCTGCTTTCAAAAGAAAACCTCCTGCCTGAACTTCCAGAGAACATCCCAGGAGCAGACTGACATCCTTTTAATCACTCCTCTAAGTAAAGACACAGGGAGCTGAAGACCTGCCCAAGAAGCAGAAGGTCCCTTTTTCCTTCTGGAAGGATGTAGGGTTGTCCAACAATGAGATGCAAAGCCTAAATTAAATATAACTGATTATAACAAAAAGCAACAAGACAAGACAAAAAAAAGGCCTAAATTTCCAGTCATCCTCTAGTAGTGCTGTTGTGCCCACTGGGATTTCTTTCTCCATATGCTTTATGCTGCTTCCATTTATCTGCCAGCTGAGCTAGTTGAGTTTGTGGCCAAAACAAGCCAATCAAAACTTGATGCTTTGTGTTGTTAATTTTGTTTTACTTGAACAGGCAGCTAAAGGTACAGCTACACCTAGAAATGGGTGTTCCTACACCAGGATCACTGAAAAGCTTTGTGGCCCTGGGATAGCAGAACCTCCTGAGGTAAGCAGAGCACTGAGCCTGTAAGAAACACAGATCAGGAAACATCCCACAGCAAAAGCAGCATTACAGAGGGGGAAGCAAAGTTCCCAGGAAATGGTGTGAAATGCTATCAGAAAACACAGGAACTAAACCTCAGCAACGAGGACATGTGAAAAGAAAGAAGAGGAAACAAAGAACTGCATACGAAAGAAAAAAATCCCAGGAAGTCCTACAATTACCCAACTAAGGAAAACTGTTAAAATTCAGCATTTGGAGAAAACAGTGGGATACAGTGAAAGACATCAGCTCCAGATAGAACAGCGCAGTCCTGAAACTGGGCTGTATCTTACTCAGAAATTGAGAAGAAGTTGAGTTTTCATGTGAGATGTGGAGCACTGCTTTAACACTGGGGTGTGAAAGGCCAGGAAGACAGGCACAACCTCCTTGTGGGAGAATGATCAATGAAAAAAGGAAAATTTTGCAGGGAAACACTTCTCAGGCAAAGGAAAAAAAAAGACTTTTTTTGTGAGCATAAATATCAGTTTTAGAAAAGCCCAATCTGGGCCTGTGACTTTGTTAGAACAGAAATGGAATGGCAAAGGCAAGAGATTTTACTTGAGAGGAAGTCAAACTCACTAATCATCAAAAACTACAGGAGTGTCAGAAACAAGGGTTTCTCTACTGCAGGGGCACACCATCAAACAGAATCATGGAACCAAGGAGTGGTTTGGGTTGGAAGGGATGTTAAAGCTCATCTTGTTCCAATCCCCTGCCACAGGCAGGGACAGTTTTCACTAGATCAGGTTGCTCCAAGCCCTGTCCAACCTGACCTTGAAGTCTTCCAGGGATGGGACTGTGCAAGTGACATGGTGATTTTCTTCACAAAATCACGGTGTCTCTTTCCTTCACTCTTTTTTTTCCTGTTCTGGTGTATTATCCTTTCTCGTTAATTAGCTTATCATTTTTGCTTTAGAGCTTATTTTATTTTATAGCGAAACACTTCACCAGCTCACAGAAGGAGACAGTTTAATATAGGTGATTGCATGTATGTCACTTCCAATTGGTTCCACGAGCTCTTTTGTCAGCTTTGGAAGAAGGCAGATCTACCTTGGTCACTGATCTCACCTCAGCACTCCGTCGGGCAGTGGGGCAGAGCTGAGCAGCTCACCAGGAGATGAGCACTGCTCATTACTTACAAAAACCAAGGAGAGAATCAGAGGCAGGAGGAGCCGGCAGCGGTGTCCCAGAGGTGCTCACGGACACACCGGAGGACAAGGTGCAGCTCCCAGCAGGAGTCGGCAGAGCTCCTCCAAGAAGCCTTCGAGGCAGAGCGGCTTTTCTGCAGCACTGCCACCCTCCGGCTCCAAGGAAAATTTCCTCTTTCAGGCAGAGAAAAGTCCCTGAGCCCCTGGGTTTATCCCCTTTCCCTCCCAGCGGCAAGGAGAGAACTGGCAACACAGCTGGATGTGAAACTTCCCATCGGTGAGCACAGCAAAACCTTGGGATCAGCAGCTGGAGGAGTTGCTGTCTGGCTGCCAACGCTCATTGAATTTGGAGGCACCAACACGGCCCCATCCAAGGACCACGGACACCAGCTGGGCACCACCTCGGTGCTCTGATGCCCCTGGCTAACAAAGGCAGAAGCAGGAGACAAGTAATTGCACCCTTTCTGTTAGATAAACTTTCTTTCTGGGTCTAGCAGTACATCCTGTCCAGCACTCTGGAAGATGTTGTCCCAAGTCCCCAAAATGGCACATGTGAAGATCAGGACACAAGAACTCCACAAGGCAGTTGTGACTCTATTTAGCTCCGAGGGAAATTCCCTTTCTCAGTTCTCTCTGCACTGTTCACACCGGTTACTCACTGGTCATAACATACACCAGCAAGTGATGCACAGGCACGTGAACCCCAAGCTCTCCTGTCACAAAAATTAATCTTTAAAAATGCTGCTGAGAGGTTGAACCTCATTTAGCAGAAGACAGCTCAGCACAGGAAATCTGCTCACAGAACAACCCAAAGAGGAGACACCCTCATGAACATGATCCAAAATCCGGGACCAGATGGCAGCTGTTATTAGAAAGGGTCAAACGCTGTTTTCCTGTTTGTGGGCTTTTAATGGCAATTTTCACAATAATTTACAAATTGGTTGTTACGCACACTCCATGTCCGTTTAGTAAAGAAAAATGGGAGTTAATTCAGCTCTCAGTTGAGAAACTGCTGTAAAAATGCCCTTGCTGAGGGCTTCTCTCTGCTCCCACTGGTTTGTGTTCTACAGGCAGCCAAGCGAGTTCCTCATGCTGAACCTGCCCAACCTGCCGGCCCTCCCCAGCCTGCTCCTGAGCTCCCTCCGCTCGCACCAAGGGCAGGACCTGGAAGTTTCCGAGCGCTGAGGGGGGTGGAGTGACGGTGCAGAGGCCACGGGGCTCATGTGTATCCAAGGCAGGATAGGGAGAGAGTGTTCCCAAGGACCCCGCTCCCAGGGAGCCGGTGGCTGCAACCCACGACCCAGCACAGCTCTGGGCTCCGCTTGGAAGCCCTGAACAAAACCAGAAGCAGCTGAGGGGCAGTGCAAAGTGCCGTGGCACAATATTCCATGGCAACTATGCCAGCGCTGCCAGTGCCTCGTGTCTGGGCATAAGGAATTCACCCACAGGATTCTGTTCAAAGGAGGGAAAGAGATGGAGACCTGAGCCCAAAACAGAACAGACCAACGCTGGAGAATTCCAGGAATTCAGCCATGTTAGTCCTCAGCAGAGAAGAGGAAATACATCAAAGGGTACCACAGCCTTGAGTTTTTCCACCCAAGCTGTTGCAATCATCTCAGTAATTCACCTCTCAGGACAAAATTTGCTTTCCAGTAAGACAGACTCTGTTTGCCTTTTGCTTCCAGTCACTTCAAGCTGATTCAGCTTTGCACCTTCTTGGAAAGAAGTCAGCAGCAGGGTTTTTCTAAAAGAAATGCAATACAGCAATTTAAACCTGCAGCCAGTCTGGCCTGTCGGGAAAAACAAAGGCAGAGCAGGTGGGGACTGCAATGTATGCCCCAAGAGTTCTGCTGAGGGAAGGAAAGTCAGGGATTTCTCTCCAGAAAAGCATGGGAAGTGTTAAACCTTGCACCTCACACATGTCGGAGTTTTCCCCACACTGAGCTCTTTCACAAAGACTTCCCCCACAATGCTTTTACAGGAGTGTAACCATTAACCTGACAATCAGATCACCCATTCTCAGATAAGTTTATATTTAATGTGTGAAAAAAAAGGGAATACTTTGCAGCAGTCCCTGGAGGGAAGAGAAAGAATTGTGGTGAGCAGTCCACTGACAGAAACTGCTCCCTGGAGTTCCCTTCCCCCTTGCCTTCCTCCCCTCTCTGAGTGCAGTAACTCAATCCACAAGGTAACTGAACTCTCCTGAGGGAATCTGGGGCACAACAGGCTGCAGCTCCTTTCCAAACGAATTCATTTCGTTTATTTATTTTAAAGTCCACTGATCATCATCATCATCACAAAAAAACCTCATGGGAAATGCAACTAAAGAGAAAAAAAGTCCAACCAAGACCTAAGAACCCAGAGCTATGAGCAGATGTGGGCCTGTGTGGCACGGCGCCGGCGCACGCGCGGGAGGAGACGACCCCGTGCGCCGCGGTTGTGTGGCCAGAGCCGGGGTCCTTTATGTCAACCGCTGAACGATGACGGCGTTGAGCAGGTTGGCTTCCTTCAGGGTCTGGTTCTCATCAGTCAGCTCTTTATTGGGGAAGGTGGTCATGAGGACGAAACTGGTGGCAGCCATCGCTGGCCGAGCATCTACTATGAAGAGCCGGATGTCACGGATCCTGTCCAAAGGGATCAAACGCACAGGGTGATGCTGTTACTGCGCAGCCTGGACAAATGACTGCTCTCCCCAGAGCGTGCAGCCCTGCAGTGCTGCATTTATATTGCAGCTCTCACCACAGGCCACAGCAGGCTATTCTGATTCAACCCGGTCCCATTTATTGAAATAGCAGCAGTTGCCTTCTGGGCTACAGACTCAGCTCAGTGTTCTCTGTCCATGTTGTCTCTGTTTCAGCTGTCAAACTGAAAGCCTCCAAACCCTTCACGATGAACAATTAACAAACTGACACTTGCTGAGCTCGTCACACACAGCAGAACCCAGAGGATTTCAGCTCCTGTGAGCAGCCACACAGTGACACAGGATCCATTTCCTGAACTCAATCACAGAGGTTTTTTTAACTTTTTGCCCTGAGCTTGACTCTTATAAAAACTGGAGGAATGAGTACAAATGATGAGATCAGGAAAGTGAGAAGGATTTCAAGAGAGCAGTGGAATGAAGCATATCTAAGCCAACTTTGCTCGTCGAAAGAAACAGAATTGTGGTAAGAGCATCCATTAATGCTTCATTCAGCCCAGGGAACAGCCCCACAGAAAAGTCTAAACTGCATCAGAATAACTGAACCAGGTTCCTAATTATCTGCCAGTTTCCAAAGCCTTTGGAAGAGATTCAGTTTTTTATAGGAGATATCAAGGAAAGTTCTGCTGGTAACACTTACGCTCCAAGATGTCAGATCACTGGCTATGATCTGTCCCAATTTGGAAAGCAAATCCTACCCAACAGTTAGCAACTGCCTTAAAAACACTCACAACAATTTCATTCCCTTTCACCCATGCAGAAGGATCCCCAGAGCTCCCTCTGGCATGCTATCCAGGATTTTAACACCTGCTCCACCCGTGCCCTGGCTTGCAGTGCCGTTTAGGCCTTGCCTGTGTTCCCTGTTGTGCTCATACCTGTGACTGTGGTTGAACTTCTGGACCAGGCGCCCACCGTCAGCGAGCCGGATCTGGATGTTGGTGACGGGCTCCGACTCATCGATCACAATGGCAGAACTGGCTTTGGCTTCGTTCTCTGCCTGCTGGGCTGGCGAGCTGGTGCCCATCACCTGGGGCGCGGTGCTGCCAACAGGGAGACGCAAGGTGAGCTGTTAGAAACCAAACTCACCTGGCTGCAGGGCACCAGGATCAGGCAGCGAGCTCACCGCCTGCCAGGCCCAACTACCAGAGCTCCTCCACACGAGACACCAAGCGAGCTGGAAGTGAGAATTTTTGAGTCAGCCAGTTAGTAGGAGCTTGTCTAGAAATTCACCTCTACCATCCCCTTTGGTACCACGGGTCCTCACACCCACAAGGTAACGGGAAAGTGTGACTTGGAAACACTGCTCCTACGCAACATACCGTGGAGGTTCCAAACCAGGGATCTGCCTCCTGCTAGGGGGAAGCTGGGCCACCTCACAGTACACGTCAGTGAGCCTTGTTTCCTTAGAGGAACACCTCCCATCCCACAGGCACCCAGTGCCTTTCTTTCAGAAGGATGAATCAGAAGAAGGCTCCACCTCACAAGGCTCAAGTGACTCTCTCATATTACACGTAGTAAACCAGTGTCACCATTTTCTCACCTGCCCAGCTTTTGTCCTTCTCCAGTAAAAGCTCTGAAGACACTTTTAGGTTTCACATAATCCTCATCACGGTGATCTTCCATGTCCAGGTTCACCTGTCCGCCCCGTGCTAACCTGCGCAGCTCAGCCGGGACTTCCCTGCAAAGAGAGTGTCCTAAGGCAGCTGCCTGAAGCAGCAAGGCAGGAATGTGTGGACAAAAAGCCCAAGACCTCTGGAATTTCAGGAATCACAGAGAGCCTTTGCTTAACTGACAGGGTAGTTGCACACCTCCCCACTAACAGACACAAAGGTTACTTCTCCCTGGCCCTCACCTGCAGTGACACAATGCATCAGAAATTCTCAACCCAAATATGAATATGTTTGTTTACTTCAAACTCTCAAGGCTCCACAAAGACCAAACCCACTCCCTGTTTACCTGAACCAAATGTTCAATATTAAGAGTAACTAATTTCTTGCAAGAAAGCTCAGGTGAAATGTGCCACGGATTCAGAGACCTGGATTCCACAAACACTTGTGTTTCAGAGAACAGCTGTTGCTTTTCTCCCCTCTCACTGCGTACCCTCTGCGGATATCATCGAGGAACTGGGCATTGGATGGATCCTGGTAGCTCCTCAGCTCTCCACTATCCAGACTAAATCCACTCTTCCAGAGCTTCAGTACAACGTGCACCTGCAGCAGCCCCAAAAGAACAATCAGCCTCACGGAGCATCTTGATGACAAAAAAACCAGACACGAAGTGAAAAGTTCCTGATGGGTAGAGGAGCTTCAAGGTGCAGAAAACCTTCCAGCCAGGTTCCTCTGGGCTAAGGGAAAAACCCAAAGCATTGGCTTTTATGTAATGGTCAGGTGTCAATTCCTAGAAGGTGGCACCACAGTCCCCTTTTGGATAAACATGGCTGAAGAGCCAAGAATGTGCTGGGTGAGGAGCCTAAACCAGGCTCCCATCATGGCCATGACCTTGTTTGGTCACAAATCAAGCACAAGGGAATCTTGCACTGATGCTGTCGGCTCCAATCTATGGATATATATTGGATATATGTAACAATGGACAAAGAAGAGTTAATTTCCCAATGCTCTTTGCACACTATTTTTCCCAATCTGCACTTGTAAGAAAGGCTCAGATTTTTAATTAAAAGATCACCAGAAAACTGCTTACCTAAGACCTAATCATCTATTATTTTCTACTCAGAAATCCCATAGGAAGCAGGATTTACCATATTTCTGTCCTTGTGAATTTCTATCAAGCTTTGTGACTCTTGGAGCTGGCAAGCTCAGTAGCTGGAGCAGAGAAATCCCTGGGGTGACAGCTACAAACCCGAGCAGAGATACTCACATCCTGAGAAGAGTTCGGTCTCCTCTCTCCTGCCACGTAAGCCGACTCCTCCTCTGGAGTAGCCCCAAGGCGATACCCTCCCCCTGCAAAAGGCTGTGAGAGGGAGGCAGGCACAGGGTTACAGAACTACACAGACCCAACAGAGCTGCTTCCCTGTCCTCAGCACCCCTGTGGGTGAACAGGGGCTTCATGGCATCAGCAACATCTACTGCCCTGCAGGCAGTGACAGCTTCAGCAAGTTAATGTGTGGCACAACAGAGCAGCTTTTCTTGCTGCTGTGACACACAAAATGGAGCTGCACTAAGAGAGGAGTCCAGACTTAGCTGCTGATTCCAGGACTCCTCAGTACCAAACAGCTGGCACGGTGGAGCCTTAACTGAAAAGGGGAACAGAAGGAAGAACTCGTCCCTCCTCACCTTTGGCTTGCTTGTCTCACCACCGCTCTTGGCCGTCCGATCGACCGCCACTGCACCGTGTTCCTTGGCTCCCTTGAACAGATCCTCCACCAGCTCGTTGGGGCTCTTCTTCCTCGGAGGACCCACGATCTGCTGGCCACTTCTCTCTGAGCCGCCGGCATAAAACCTGACAGAAAGCACGCGGCTCCTGGTCAGCCCTGCCCGCTGCCTCTGCAGGACCCAGCGGGTGGGACCACAGCTCACTTGTGCAGCTCAGTGAAACCCCTTGGATCTACAAGCACTGGCTACCACCAGTGTGTCTCCCACTGCAGCCACGTGCAAGCTCCTGTACTGCAGAGACTTTCTTTTATGTCAATTGCTGTAAATTACCCATGGATCAATGGCAATAAAGTGGTAACAATGCTTAGACCTGGGAAGAAGAACAGCCCTGAGGGACAAGCCCAGTTTTAAACACCGCTACCAGCTCGATTACCCAGCTGAGCAAGGCTTCCAGCAAATTTCTGACCTGTCAGAGCAACATCCAGCCGGAATTCTGAGGGAAGGCACGTGTTCATGCCACACAAAGGATGGATCTCAACTGGAAGCAATGGATGCGCAGTCAGTGAAGTGCAATTAAGCACTTCTGGAAGATTGGGTTTATTAGCTTCCAGATGGTTTGTAACACACAGAGTGAGCTCCCAGCTGCCTGCAGACCACGGCCCATCCAGGCTGAGCCACCCCTTCAGATACATCAGTTCCATTCCATTTACCTTGCCTGTCAACCTTAAGGGTATTTAACTACTTAGAGCTGACATTGTAGGAGACTGTCCTACTAATACTCTCTGTTCCCCCTGGAAAGGGGCCCTACATTTTTATTTCTGCCTCCACACTCCATAACTTTACCCTTAAGCAACACTTAAAAAAAAAAAAGAACCCAAAACCAAAACCCCGACCAAAATAAACCCCCAAAACCACAAGCAGTAAGAAAACCAATCCCTGCATAATTCCCACATTTCCGTTCCCTATGGACACAAATGAGGATCTGGGCTGTTTTCTATTCTTACCTCAGGGCTTCCACATCCCACTTTAGGCTTTCTCTCAGTGCTGAGAGCTGGTGCTTACACAGCTGAGCACGTGCTTGTGCACAGGCTTTGCACTGACAAACCTGCCCTGTCAAACCTCAGACTGTTCATTACACGAATTTCATAGCCATGGAAACCCGTTTTTCAAACAAGCTGTACACAAGCAGCAAGTCCTCCCAAAAGCAGAGGGACAAACACCCAGCATTTGAGCCTTCAGCTGCTAACTTACCGCTGTCCCTCCTCCTCTTCATCATCCTCCTCCTGCGCATGCACAAGGTCTCTGAACGAGGTTACTCGATGGTCACTGCAAAAATCCAGCAAGAAGGATGTCAGCCTGGAGACACATTCCCAGCTGGAACCTTCCCCACTGACACAGGCTCCTTCTGCAAGGTGGGCTCTGTTCACCAACACCTGACCCGAGAGCACTCTTCCTTCAAGATACAGCCAGTAACTCCTCTTTAGAACTTGGCAGCATTCCCTTACCTCAAAGGGATTTGGTAAGGTAAAATTTGCTTTTTTGTTTCGTAAAATGCTTGGCTTGATCAGCTCAGGTGTCACACAAAATGAGAAAATATTCTTCCTGCAGAGATACGATCTGCTCAAATGAAAGGTCACCAACAGACTGTTTCTAATGTCAAAAGATAAATCAAGCTTTTCCTGAGCAATGAGGCAAGTTTTCCTAGCTGATCTCTGGCTTACTTGTGCAATAACACCCACGCTTGTGATGTACAAACACTCAGATTTTCACAATTTCTAAAGAGCCACACAACGTCAAGCAAACCTAAACACAGAGCTACTTCTCTTGAAAACTAACATAGTCAGTGCTTTAGAAAGTTTGTTTTGTCAAGTTTCCAGCATGGAGCTGAAGCTCCCTCCTCACCTGGCTCCAGTGCCTCTGGATATGGAGCTGGGTGTGGGCTGGGGAAGGGTCAGGATGTCCTCATCACCCCCGTCCTCATAGAAACTGGCGAGTGCAATCTGGAAAGGAAAACCACCAAAGCTCCTCAGGAAAAACACACACAAACAACCCAACTGAAGCATCTGTCACGCTGGACCTCCTAAGGCACCTCACACTAAAGACACTTCATGTCATTCCCCCTGCTGCAGGTCCTGGCAAAGACAAGGCCTCAGGAGGTTGTGCTATTTGGCTGTGTCATGGCAGGACACTCACTGCTGCAGGGATGTCACCCTCCCTGTCAGGGAATGTCAGGGCCCTTCTTCTGCAGCACTTACGCAGGGGTTATGCCAAAATTACTGTTCTGAAACAGCAGCTTTTGTGCCACCCATGAGCAGACTCGGAGTTTAACACAGCCAGTTTGAGGAGAAGCAGGGACAGGAGCAGGTCAGAATGGCGGCTGACTCCCCCTCAGCTTGTTTGCTGACAGCGCCAACAGCAGAGCACTGACAACCTGACCAGCATTCCAGGAAAACCTACACAACCCCGGCAAACCCCAGACCCACCGTCCCTCAGCTCGCGCTAGAAAGTGAACGAGACAACCAGGAGGGGCCTCAGTCCCAACCAGCCCACGGCCCCGCCGCAAGGGCTGAGCCCGGCGACGGACGGGGGCGAGGCCTGAGCCCGCGGACACCGACCTCCGGCCCAGAGCTGCCCCCCGCCAGCGCCACGGCCTCCTAAGCCGCGGCCCCGCCGATCCCCGCGCCGGGCCGCGGAAGGCGGAAGGCAGCGGCGGAGGTACCTGGAGGTCCCAGCCGGCTGACTCGAGGAAGAATCGCGCTCGCTCCTCCTCGGCGCCGGTCACGGCCACGAACTCCCTCAGCGCCTCCTCCCTGTCCGCCATCTTGCCGCGGTGCAGCACCCAAACTCCGCCGGGCCGCCCCGCACCGCCCCCGCGTGCGCCGCCAAACCCGCCCGGCCGGAAACACCCGGGGCGGCGCGCGGCGCCCGGCCCGCGCACAGCGGCCCCTGTCAGCCGGGAGGTGCCACTGCACCGGAGTGAGGGCCGGACACCGGGCACCGGGCACCGGGCACCGGACACCGGGCACCGGACACCACCGGGCACCACCGGGCACCGGACACCGGGCACCGGGCACCGGACACCACCGGGCACCACCGGGCACCACCGGGCACCGGACACCGGGCACCACCGGCAACCACCGGACACCGGGCACCACCGGGCACCGGGCACTGGACACCGGACACCGGGCACCGGGCACCAGACACCGGGCACCGGACACCGGGCACCGGGATGGGCAGCACCGAGCCCCAGTGTGCGGCACTGAGTCCCGGGGATGGGCAGCACCGAGCCCCAGAGCAGGGCGGGTGTAAGGCCACAGGCAGGGGCTGTGTGACACGGAGCAGCGCACAGCAGCCTCTGCATTCGTTTATTTCCACGTTCACATGACAGTGCTGGCGGTGGCCAAGCCCTGGGACCCGGCTCGAGGAGGCAGGGACTGAGACGGAGCAGGATAGGGCAACAGCTCCTGTGCTCTTCTCTTCATGCGTTTGAAGAGGAAGAAGAGGAGACCACCGAGGAGCCCCTTCTCCAGGAGGATACAAACCCACAGGAGGCCAAGGCTGGACAGAAGGCTCGCACCTGCAATGGGACAGAGGATATGAACGACCAGGGCTCAGGGACAGGCATCCCAACCCACAGCAGGGAGCCTTTCCTGGGACTTTGAGCTTCCTCAGAGGGTGACACCACACAGCTGCCCTGGCAGGCACCCCGTCCCAGCAGCTCTGACACGCCCTTATCCATCTGGGACCCCTTACTCAGTCCCCCCTGGGCCGGGTTGGAGATCCACAGGACGGCTGAGTAGTTGACAGGGGCCTGGGCATTGTGCACCACCATACAGGTGATCGTGGACCCGTTTTTCTCCTCTGTTGCTTGCACCTCCACCTGGCATTTCAGCTCAAACAAGCCCCGGGGCAGCTCCAATGGCCGGGAGATGTTCTCCTCCTTTATCTTAATCCCATTCTCCAGCCAGAAAACAGACATCTTTGCTGGGTAAAACTCCTTCATGTGGCAGGTGAAGGTCACGGTCTTGTTCACCTCGACGGGGCTCGGCTCAGCACGCACTTCGACACTGGGGGGAACTGGGAAGAGAGGCAGAGCTTGGTGTTTGGCATCTCCAGCTCTGCTGCCCACAGGGAGCCCTGTCCCTGCCCCAGGATCCCCTGTCCTCCTCCCAGGGCCCCCAGCCCCACAGGAGCGGGACACCCCAGTGCGAGTCCCCCAGCCCTCACCTCGCAGGGTCCTGCTGAGCTGGTACGTCCCACGCAGCGGGGCCGGCAGCGTGGAGTGCTGCACCTCACAGATGAGCTGCGAGCGGACGTCATCCTCCTGCAGGGTCACCATCACTGTGCTGGACACTCTGTAGGATTTCGCCGGCTCTTCGGTGACCTGAGGCGGCTGAGCCGTCATGGGGTCCTTGTTCTTGAACCATTTCACCCCAATTTCTTTGGGAAGGAACCCTCCAGTCGTGCAGGTGAAAGGCACCGACTGCCCCGGCATCGCTCTCTGCTCAGGCCCAGACACGAGCGGGGGGCTGGGTTTGGCTGTGGGGAGAAGCACGGGGCCATCAGACCAGGCTCTGCCCCCTGCCCAGCCCTGGCCCTGCCAGGAGCAGGGTCTGCTACAAGGGCACAGTGATGGCCCATGGGATCCTCTCCTGGAGCCGCTCCCAAGCCCTTCCACATCCCTGCCCAGCCTGAGCAGACCCTGCTGGGCTGGTTCCCAGCAGGAGCTGCTCCGGGAGCCCCACTCACCTTGCACAGACACCTCTGTGCCATTTCCATGCTGAAGCACCTCCAGCACACCAGTGACTGTCCTGGCAAACTTCACGCAGTAGTAGGTGCCCATGTCCTCAGGCTCAACGTTCCTGATGTGGATGCTGAAGTCTGTGTCGGACCCAACCAGTGCTCTCGTCACACGGGGTAAGGAGTCCCCTCTCTGGCCATAGACGGTCTTGTTCCCACTGCCCAAGCCCTTCAGCCACATCACAGGACCCAGTTCAGCCATTCCGGATATGGTGCAGTTCAGGGTGAGCGTCTCTCCCGCTGTCACCAGCACCTTGTCCTGGGGCTGCTGCAGCTTGAAGTTCTGATCCAGCTGGGCACCCACACCTAGGCACAGCAACAGGAAGATTTGCAATTGACAAGGGGCCCCAGGGCTGGGGCACAGCATGAGGCATCATTAGACCCTGGCTCTGAGCCTGGAGCAGGGGACAGAGAGATATTCCTGTCACTTGACCCTCAGGCTGCTGGGGACTGCAGGATGAGGAGGGCCCAGACTCTTGCTGGAGTTAACTGAACTCCTCATCTGGAGATAAAAGCAAGCTGGAAGGGAGGCATCGAGAGGAGATCCCTGGATAGCCACAGGCACAGGGAAGGACTGCCAGGCCAGCAGCGTGGGGAAGTGTGCATGGGGCTGTGTGATGGGGCTGTGCAGGCCCCCCTTACCCGGGTCTCTGCAGAGCAGGAGCAGCATCAGGCACATGAGAGGCAGTTCCTGCATCACTGGAGCCATGGGTATTCCCACGTGTTGCTCCCTGATGGCTGGGCTTTGCTCCGCTGGATTCAGCTCCGTTGGACTCTGCTGGACTGGGCTCAGATGACTCAGCTGGACTGGGCCTAGCTTAGCGGGGTGCTTGGGCTCTCACCCAGCAAAGGGGAAGGAAAGGGGCCACTACCAGCCCAGTTCCCCCATGCAATCACATCCCATTTGCTTCTCAATGTCCACATCCTCTCCTGTCACAAGGCTGGTCCATAATGACGATGTCCACCCCACTTTCCCCTCAGATGTGTGCCCCGGCCACGGCCACGGCCACCAGCGCTGAGCAGTCAGCGAGAGGGGCCCCCAATCCGGCACACTCGCCCACACGTGGCCAGCCTGTGGCTCAGCACCCTGAGGTGCCAGGGGGACGCCCAGCCCTTGCCAGCAGGATCGGGGTGCAGGATGGTGTCTCTCATGGGTCGGTGATGCAGAGCAGGGCTCGGGATACACCGAGCGTCCCACATCCCGAAGCCCCGGTGCTCCTGCCCCTCACCGAACCGGGGAGGACGCAGAGCCGCTCCCCGTCCCGAGCCCAGAGCAGCCCCTCGGCGGCCGGGGAGCGATGCCAGCGGGGTCTCGGCAGGGTGATGCCCGCCGGGGGGTGACGCCCGGCGGCTCTGCCGCCCCCCGCCCGTCCCGGGCAGACACCAAAGCGTTAACCACCCGCTCGCCTCCATTTCCTGTCCCGCTTCCCCTTTTCCTTCCCGAAGTTTGGGCAGAACCGATGGCCGCGGCAGCAGCTCCGCGGCGAAGCCCCGTGCAGCGGCAGCTCTTGGGTGAGTCGGAAGTGGGGCCCCCCAGAGCCTCTCGGAGCTCCCCTGCCCCGTCTGCCACTGGTCATTAATGCGAGTGGACGGCAAAGATAAACACCGCTGGGGGGGGGGGGGCCAGGATGGTCCTTCCCCGACCACCTTTTGGTGCAGATGCAGAGCATCCCCGGCACCGGGATAGGCAGAGCCGAGTCGAGCTCCGCCGAGCCGCTGCCGAACGTATCGGGGACTTTGGGCAGGAGAGGTTTGGAAACTGGAGGGGTTTTGGGAGGCAGGAGGGGTTTTGGGACACGGAGGGGTTGGGAAGCTGCGCTGGTCTACAGGGCTGCACATCCCTGCCCAGAACACTGACTCCTGGAAGGCTCCTGGCAGGCTCCTGGCTGTGAACCCCAATTCCTCGCAGAGCCCCAGTGATCCTGGCTGGTGTGGAACAGAGCCAGGGTGTTAATGTTTAACAGCACTCAGGAGTTTTTCCTGCCAGGAGTTTCCCTTGGCTCCCTCTGCACCTCTCTGGCCTCCAGGCAGCTGCAGCACCTCCTGCAAATGACAGAACAGGATGCGGATTTATCAAATCATAGAATCGCAGAACTGTTTGGGTTGCAAAAGCCCTCTGAGATCCTCGTGTCCAATCATTAACCCAGCACTGCCAAGGCCACCACTAAGCCAGGTCCCCAAGTGCCACATCTACATGTCATTTAAATCCCTCCAGGGGTGGTGATTCCACCACTGCTCTGGGCAGCCTGTCATTTTTGAGATTTGCCCCTTGTTCATTTTGAATCGGGTTTCCTCCCTCCTGGTGCCTGCAGGTTGTCTCTGCCACATCCCAGGGTATCCCTCAGCTGCGAATTGGGGGATACTGGGGCTTCTCTGCCTGTGAGGCAGCCCTTGCCTCGCCCCAACGCTCATCCCAGAACCCTCCTGTCTCTGCCCAGGTGTGGATGCCAAGGCGGCTCAGGGCTTTGAGCTGCAGCAGCCCCAGAAGAAGGTGGCAGTGGCAGTGGGGGAGATGCTCACCCTGAACTGCACCACGTCTGGATTCGCTGCCCCTGGTCCTGTGAGGTGGCTGAAGGGCTTGGGCAGTGGGAACAAGACCGTCTATGACCAGAGAGGGGACTCCTTACCCCGTGTGACGAGAGCAGTGGTTGGGTCCGACACAGACTTCACCATTCACATCAGGAACTTTGAGCCCAATGATGTTGGCACCTATTATTGCGTGAAGTTCACCAAGGAGAGCAATGGAAAAGAGGAGATGTTTCGGCATGGAAGTGGCACAGAGGTATCTGTGCGTGGTGAGTGCAGCCCAGTGGGACACTGCTCCCAGGGACCCCATCCCACAGCTCCCACCCTGCCCACAGCAAGGTCCTGCTCTGCCCCACACCCACCACCCTCTGCTCTGCCTCTGTCTCCACAGAGACAGCCCTGGTTCCTGGCGTGGTGGCTGCAGCTGTGGTGCTCTGCTTCCTCCTCCTTGGCCTCTTTGTTGCCCTTTGCATGTACAGGAGGAAGCGCCAAGGCAGGGCGGGCAGCCCATGCCCAGCCGGGACAGTGGCCGTGGGCAGCTTCTCGTCTGTCCCTCTGCAGTGCTGTGCAGGGACCCCTGGCACCCCCAGGTTTGTACTCAACACCTCTTCCTTCTGCACCCTTAAATGAGTAAACTGTCTTATCCACCTGCTTTATCTTGGCTTCCTTTCCTGTCTGGAGCAGAAATTTGCCACAGAAAAAGTCCTTTACTCACAGGTTCACAGTTCTGTTCCTTCTCTCTGCATTTCATGGAAGCACATGGCAGGGAGCTCCCTGCAGCCCCTCACCATGGGTCTGAGCCCAGCCCAGACATGCAGACAGCACTTGGTCCCTACTCTCTGCCTTCAACAGGGGTATCCTGCTGAAATTCAGGAGGGGAATTGAGGGCTGTGCTGGGGGGGGGGGGGGGCAACTCGGCTTCCTTTAGTTCTAATGGCCATCCTTATCCTTCCCCCCACAGTGAAGTCCTGGATAGAGAGAGCTCCCACCTGCCCAGCCAGGTAAGAGTGAGCTGTGAGTTTGGGGGAACACATCCCATGCTGATGCCCCAGCTTGCAGGAGCTCTGCAAGACTCTGGGGCCAGGTGGGACATTGGGTGGGCAGCAGCTGCCTGCATGTGGTCTCTGCACCATAGCACAGGGCCACCTCTGCAGCTGTGGCATCACCAGCCTGGCTTGAACCTGGTTCTTAGGATTGTCCTGTGCAGGGCCAGGAGGTGGTCTCGGTGATCCTCATGGGTCACTTCCAACTCAGGACGTTCTATGGTTTAGGGTTGTTTTTGCAAGCTTTTCCTTGCAGCAGCATTCCCCATTTGTGTGCACTTTTGCAGCAGAGCAGCAAGGAGGAGAACGACATACACTACGCCGACCTGCAGCCCCTGCCCCCGGCCCCGCGGCGCAGCAGGAGCTCGGGCACAGCCCCCACTGAGTATGCCAGCCTCAGGGTAGCTGCCAAGTGACGCGTGGCACTGCTGCCTGCGTGGCCAGGCCGTGTCGAGGAGGAAGCAGGGATGTTTCTGCAGGGCACAATAAAGAAGAAGTGGAGCTGTTTGCATGGCACACCCCGGTCTCAGCTCAGCTCGCCATGCCCCCAGCTCAGGAGAGCTCTCCCAGGATCTGGAAGCCCTCTCAACCACAGGATCAGACCACGAGGCCAAGCACCTCCGCCTTGTGCAAGCTGTTTGGTGCTGATGACACCAGGAGGACCTCACACACACCTGTGTCCACCAGCATGGGCCTCCACTGGCCCTTTCCCGGCTAACAGGTCCATAATTTGTGTTACCTTGTCACCACCCTCATTAAAGCCAGCAAAGAGCCATGCTGTCCAGTCCTGCTGTGCTCAGAGCAAGAGCAATAGTGCCTGTCCCACAGGGTCCTGGGGGGATGTGTGCCCCCCACAGCCCCCCTGTGCTACTGCTGAGCCCCCTGGGCAGCTCCCACCTCCCACCTGCCCCAGGCAGCTGCCCCAGCCAGGGAATCTGCTCAGTCCCATGAAACCTGTATCTCCTGGCAAGGCAGGAACAGCCCCTGGTGCTGCTGCCCCAGGCTGAGGCCCAGCCCTCGCCCACCTTTCCCTGCCCTCCTCAAGGGGCTTGTGATGCTGTTAAGGCCAGGGCAGCTGGTGCCAGCTGGCCCTTCTGCTCCTTCCCCTGGTCCGTGCACATCTCCAGCTCCAGTCCCAGCCAGTCTGTGCACATCTGCTTCATGCACATCTGCTCCTGCACATCTGCCCCACGCACATTCCCTGCTTTGTGCCCACGTGTTCGGTGCCCACCTCCAAGGGGAGCGGGCCAGTGGCAGGAAGCCAGAGGGCAGAGGTGGCGCTGGCAGGAAGCTGTGGATCACGCTCCACACTGGGCACTGCTGCAGCCCCCAGCAACACCCGGCCACCACATACAGCCCCCCAACCACCCATCTCCCCAGCTGTAGCAGCTGAGCTCCCACCACGTATGGCCCCAACAGCCCCCTTGGCAGGAGGAACTGAGGCCAAAACAGGCTTTCCAGGCAGAGGAACCTGCTGCCAGCACCGCTGCCTGTGACCTTGAAAGCTGATACAGTTGCCAGTTTTCAGCTTTATCTACTTTTTTTTCTGTGAGATAAGAAAAGAGAAGTGAAACAAGACAGTGTGACCCAGGGGAGTGGGGCTGGCAGGGAGATCCTTGAGGGGACAGAATTGTCACGGGGGGGAGAAATGCCACTACGGAAATTCATTTGCACAGCTGAGTAAGAGTCCCCTGCTCTGGGGATGTGAAGTGGGGACAGTTTGGGGTCAGTTCTTTCTCAGGGGCAGCTTGGGAACACTCAGCACCCTGTGGGCGTGGTGGTGGTTGTCAGTTTGCCAGGTCAGAGGTCTAGCACCTGGTCTCAGCCTGGCTCCCTCAGTGGGGGGCTGTGGGGTAGGGGTGCTGGGATGAAGCCCCTCCCAGCATCGCTTCCCAAGTGGAGCCATGGATCATTTCCCAGCTGAGGCAGTGGCTGCTCTGAGCAGGACTTGGGTTGCCCGGGCTCTGAGCAGGACAAAACCAAAACTGGCAGAAAATCTCACATCAAGGCTGTGACCACGAGTATGTAAAATACGTGGGTGGGACCAAAACCGGGGATAGACCTCGAGGACCAGGGGAAATGAAATTCAAGGGGATTTAGGGCTTTTTAAGCACTGGGCTGAATCAGGAGGGGGGAAATCCAGTTTGATAGGAGCATATGCAAAGCAGGGAGTGAGCAGAGCCCCAGCAGAGTGCTCTGCACCTAGGAAGGGCCCAGGTCTGCAGCTTACTGCCCAGGGGAGGGATTTGGTGGTTATTAAAGGAAAATCCTTTAAGCCACCAGCCCGGGGTGTGCCTGCAGTGAAAGCACAAACAAGCGCCTGGGCACGGACACAAGGTAGGAGCGTGCCGGGGGGCAGAGCCTTGCTCGGGGGGCAGCACCAGGCAGTGCTGGGGTCATGGATTCACTGCTCATCCGTGCTGTTTTCCTGGTGCTGCTGGCTGTCACATCCCATAAGTGACCCGCTCGGTGGGTGTGTGTGGGAGGTCAGGAGCTGCCATGGCTGGGGGGAGCACAGGGCAGTGCTGGGGTTGGGACTGGCACCCACCAGGCTCCTCCTGCCACAGCTGGGGACTTTAGTGTGGAGCTGAGGTGGTGCCTGGATGGTGCTGGGAATGTTGGTGTCCCGGGGGGAGAGGACATGCAGGTTTTGGGCTGTGCATGGACACTCTGGGGCAGTGCCGTGCCAGGTTTATCTGGGCTGGTCCTCAGCATGGTGTGTGAGCCTGGTGCCAGGACCTCATGTAATGGCAAAGCCAAGGAAAAGGGCTGGGGAGGCTGATCTGGGCTGCACTGTGATGGGTTTCTGGGCAGCCAGGGGATGCTCGGGCTGCTCTGGCATCTGATCTGCTCCTGATGCTGAGAGGTGGGAAACATCTCCTGGAGGTGCCAAGGTGAGTGGGCTGGCAGGGCCTGCCGGGCAGTGGTGTGTGCCGTGGTGTGTGCCGTGGTGTGTGCCATGGTGTGCCGGGGGGCCAGAGTGGGAAGCGTGGGCTGTTCCAGGAGCTGACAGGGAGCATGAGCCTCCAGCAGAAAACACAGAGTAACAGAGAGCAATTAGCCTGGAGAATGGCTGATGGAAGGGGCTGGTCCTGGCAGCAAGGGGAGGGGAGCAGTGATTTAATTAAGGCCGAGGAAGAGCATGGTCTCGGTTAGTGCATGGGCTGGCTGAAACAGGGGGATGCAGGTGTCTCCTTCGTGTCCTGGGGGAGAGGAGAAGGCTGGCTGCACTTGTGGGGAGTGGGACAATGCTGAGCTGTGCTGGAGCCAGGGCTGGGCAAGGAGAAAAGTGGAGAGACAGGAATAAATGCCTTGTGCCCTGTCCTGGAGTGCTCCAGCTCAGTGATGAGAAGCAGAGACACTCCACAGTGGCAGTGTCTGTCACTGAGGTGGGTGCCCAGGGAATATTGTGTCTCCAGGAGCAGTCATCGCTCCAGCTGGTCTCCTCTGGTGTCTGACAGGGCAGCAGCTCCAGCCAAGGGCCTGGTTTGTGACTGTCTCTGTCCAAGACACCCTTTTCCCCTGCTCTGTCCTCATCCCTGTCCTAGCTACCGTGAGACTGTGGTGGCCACAAGCCCATCCCCAGGGAGAGACAGGCCAGTCCCTTTCCACATTAACATCACCCAAATAGCCACAGGTCTAAGAGCATCCAATGCCACAGGGCCCCCATGACACCACAGGCATCCAGTGATGGCATGGGGACCCTGTGATGCCATAGGGACCCCATGATGCCAAGGGGACCAGGCAATGCCATGGGGACATTGTGCCAGGATGCAGCAGCGAGCAGCAGAAGCTGGAGGAGCAGCTGGGTGCTTTGAGGGGGTTGGAGGGAGTGAGAGGGTCTCGGAGATACTTTGATTGTCCCTCAGAAATGCTTCATGGGTCTTGCTTGTTCCTGCTGGCTGCCCTGAGCTGAGCTCCTGCCAGAAGAGAGAACCTGAGGGAGAAGTCCTGGGATGCTGCACAGTTGGATCCTGCTCCCTCCAATTCCAAACCTGTTAGCTCACCCCTTTGCAGCTCCCTGTTTCTCAGGCTTTTCCTTGGAAAGTGAACGAAGCCAGAGTAAAATGGTGACATGCTTTACACTGGTCCTGATTTATTTCACGTCTTACTATTGAATCTTATTCCCTGGTTTCACGGTTGTTGTGGATTTTCACCAAAGGGGATAAACAGGTCTGGGATTTGGGGTTGTCATAGGAACTGTTTCTGTGCCACAGCCTCACTGCCAGCCTCATCCCCTCCTGGGTTCCCGACAGAGTGAGGGCTCTCGCCAGCACAGTGGGGATATCTCCAGCCCCCAGGCACAGCCCCAGTGACAGTCAGGGTACGGGGCAGCCACCCCATGACACTGGAACACTGGGATGTTCAGGGAGGAGATGGACTCCCAGGCACTACCCAGCCATGCCCACAAAGCAAACTGGGACACCCAGGCTGCAGACCAGGACTTTAAGTTGGGAAGAGCTGGAGGTGTTTGGAGGATGCTGCTTGTCCCTGTGGATTCTCTGGTGTCTAATAGGAGGTTGTGCTATTGCAGTTATTGCTACTGGGGACCTCTCTGGCCAATCTGGAATAATTTTCATTAAATCCCTGGAGCTGAAGGGGTGTGGGGTGAATGGGGAGCTGCCCTATGACCATTCCTCATCTCTTCAATCGCAGGGGGAGGGGGCAGGCACTGAAATTGAAAAGTGTCATGCACATCCTTTGTGCCCAACACTCCTTTGGCCCATAAGGTCCTTCACTGCGGGACACCGTGAGGCCAAGGCTCTGGCAGTGATTAAAGAGGGGTTTCCAGGGCCGTGGGACAAGCAGGAACATCCAGTGCTTAAGAAAGAATCACTTTGTGCTTTCACTGTTGGACGGGACATTGCTCAGGGACAATCACCCTCTGGAGCCGGCACGGGGAGGGCGGATCAAGCTGCAGTGCTGGGTCCTGCCGGTGCCTGAGTGAGGCTGCCAGGGCGGATGGGAGGGGGGTCCTGCACTGGGGTTCCCGGGGCTCTTCATGCTGGACCAGCTGTTGGAGTCGCTCTGGAGTGGTGCTGGTCCTCCCAACATCCACATGTACATTGTACCCGAAGTGAGCCGTGCATGCTCCTGGGGATGCTTCAGGTGGTTTTGTCCAGCGAGAAGAGCTTAAGGTAGGGAAACCCTTTGGGGAGCTCCCTGTCCCGAGGGCAGGATGTTGTGGGGTCCCTGGCGCTCCCTGCTCCTTCCGGCACTGAGCGACCTTAAAGTGCGGCTGTGCTTGGCCGTGGCCCCAGCGCTGGCTGCCCCGAGCCCGGCACAAGTGTCCCTCTGCAGAGAAGTGCAGGGAAAGGGAAAAATATTGAGAGAGGCAGGAGAAGGGGGAAAGCAGGCGCTGCGGGAGGGAGCACAGCGCGGGCTGAAAGCTCCCTCTCAGCGGGCTTTTGTTCACCCTGGACGTGCCCAGCGATGCTGCCAGCCCGGAGGGGCTGTGCTGGCGCCGGTGGCTCCAGGCGATCCCGGAGCTCCGCAGCCTGCCCGGCGCCTCGTTCCAGCGACGTGCCCGCGGGCAGGATGCAGCTGCCTCCAGCGGGGACCCCTATCACCCCTCTGGGCTCGGCCCCTCGCCGCCGGCCCTGGGGTGGGCAGTGCTCGGACCCACAGCGCGCTCCCGAAAATAATTCCTTCTGACAGATCCATTTCTTCCACATGGTTCAGGCTTAATTTTATAATGGTATCAGTAGCTATGGCAACGTGTAAAAATAACGGATCCCCGAGCCCGGCACATTCTCCGTAAACAGCTCCCGTCTCCCGGAGCCCGGCTGGGTGGGCATCACCCCTTGCCCACGGCTACCGCGGCCGCTGCGGTTTGTGGTTGAGCTGGGATTCACGCGATGACTAATTAGCGGCGTTAACTGCTTACGCTTTGGGATGATGATTCCATCCGCTAATCCTTGGGGCTAGGCTGGGCTAATTGGGTGGATATCATTAACGCTGGCGGTCAGGAGCTGCCCTTACAGAGCTGCAGCACAACGAAGGCTGGAGCACCCCTCTGGCACCCCAGACCCAGCACAGGGCTGGCAGCCACGGGGGGCCGGGCACGGCTCAGCCCCCGCGGTGTCAGGGGGCCACCAGCCCCATTCGCTCCTACAGCTCGCCCCAGAGCCGTCGCTGCTGCACATCCGCGCGTGTGCACACGAGGGAACGTGCACACGAGTGCAAACAGGCACACGCAGATCAGGTTTCCCGCACGCAGGACCCCCCCCACCGCCAGCAGACATCAGCCGATGCCGGCGTCTGCCGCGGCTCAGAGGTCTCTGGTCATCACCGCGAGTGGATAATCCCAGGCAATATTTTCTAAACCTGTTAGACATCACACAGACCCTCTTAATCCCTGATGCCCCTCCAAGGCTCCAGCGGGATGGCAGCACTTGGCAGCTCGGATTTGCAGCTCCTTATCAGGGCCAGCCCCTTGGAGCGATGCATGGTGGATCCTGCCAAAATTAATCCGCCCGCTTTTTGTTGCCTTTCAACTTAAAAAAAAAAAAAAAAAAAAAAAAAAAAGGACAAACCACACAACCCCCTTGGAGAAGCATTTTTCTCCATCCAGCCTCCAGCAGCAGGGCCAGAGTAACCCCCGCCCCACAGAGCTGGCAGCGCTGGGTCAGGCAGTGTGGGTGGATGTGTTTGGTCTCAACAGAGCCACAACAAAGAGACAACAGGTCTGGAGAGCCTTGGGGCTGCTGTGGGGACAACATGGGGACAGTGACCACAGGGACAGCCTGGCAGCAGGGCTGGGAATGGCCCTGAGGGCTGGTCAGCATCCTCTTCCAGGGGCTGGGTCTGGCTGTTTCGGGGGGTGCATCCCCCCCTGCATCCCAGCAGCTGTGCCATTCCCACCGTGAGGCATCGGATCTGGCACTGTCACAAATGACCCCATGAAGCTCCCACTGCCAGACACACCATCTCCCTTTGCAGTAAAGGGTGACATGGGGTTGTACCAGGTCTCCTACACCTCATGTGCCCTCCATGGGGCATCTCCCCGGCTCCAGCAGGGTGAGTGCCAAGGTGCCAGGGTCTCACAGCACAAATCCCACCTCTAAGCCTGGATTTTAGCACTTCACAGCAAGGGCTCTGCCAAGCAGGAAGCAATGGGCTGAGCTGGCTGAACATGATCAATCCCTCACGTTAGCAGTTTTATTTCCATCCACAGCTGCCGCAGGACTCTCAGGCAGAGCAGCCTCGATGAGCTCCAGCCGCCGGCCCGGCAGCACAGCGTTATCTGCTGCTGCAGCTTCGGATGCGCTTTCATGATAACGATTTGCAATCAACAAAGAACTTGGAGAGGATGCAGAAAAAAAAACCCAGCTGGCATTAGAAAACTGAGATGATATCGCTCTCCCCTCGGCCGAGCTCTGAGCTCCACCACAGTCCTGGTGGTACCGCCAAGGGGAGACCAAGGTCTTCTCCAGCATCGCTCTGTGGGGCTGGCTGTGTGCTGAAGGATCTGAGTGCTGGCTCCCCATGAGCCAGTACAGTGCAGAACTTCCCCCTCTAGAGGGGGGAGGGAGGCTTTAGTTCAAACAGCTCCCAGGAGCCCATCAATGATTAACACCCAGCTCTGAAATGTCCCTTCACGGCTGGAGCTCTCTGCCTGACCCTGCCTGCCCTCCCCCCACTCCCTGCCACTTCCTCCTCCTCAGCACTTCTGCTCCTGGGGCTGAGAAAGGGTCCCAGGATGGACACCAAGGCTCCGTGTGGCTCTGGAGCCCATCAGAGCTGGGGTGAGCCCAGTCGTGCCACAGACAGACAGCACCGATGTCTCCCACAGTTTTGCAACCACTGGCACAAAGGGTGCAGGATTGGGGCCACCCAGTGTCCCTGATGAGCGCCCTGAGTGGGGGCCTCGTCCCTGTCATCAGTTAAGGTTGGAACAGCCCTCTAAGATCATTGAGTCCAACCATTCCCACAGCACTGCCAAGCCCACCACTAACCCGTGTCCCCAGGTGCCATATCCACACGTTTGTTGAACACTTCCAGGGGTGGTCACTGCACCACTTCCTGTGCAGCTTAGTCCTGGGGCTGTGCACGTGTTGCAGACCCACAGCAGAGAGCAAACCCTTCTCTGGGACAAGGGGCAGGCTCCTGCCTGCCAGCAAAGGTCAGCACAGCCCTGCCAGCACTCGAGGCACCTCAGTGGGCACAGGCGCCAGCACTGCCAGCCCTGTCCTTCCCAGCTGGCAGTGCCGTTGGGTTTTCCTGGCCTGTCAGCAGTTTTACCCTAAAACCCCTCACTTCAGGTCAGCCAGGGCCGTTTCCAGGCCAGGCACAGGATATAAACCACCTTTCCTGCTCTGACACAGCCTGTGAGGAATTCCCCCAGAGCGTGACTGTGCTGGGCTGCATTAAGGAAGCCCGGCCGAGTCACCCTGTTCGCAGCATCCCACAGGGCACCACTATGGGGTGGGAGCAGCCTGGGAGCACGGCCCGGCCCTGGATGGGAGAGCTGCACTGTGGGTATGGGCTCCGCCGTAGCCCGTGGGTTTTCCTTCCTGCTTGGCAGACAGTGGTGGACATTCTGGTAGTGGTGGGTGGTCTCACAGTGCCTGGGCTCTGCTGCCGCTGCTGGAGCCCAGGGTGACAGTGTGTGAATGCCATGAGGGCACTCAGAGCATCGCTCCAACCCAGCAAAGCCCAGCGTGGGCAGGCAGTGCTGCATCCCTCCCTCATCCTCCCTGGAAGTCATTTCAGGGGTTTGGAGGGAACCAGCTGATCCTGGCAGTGCTAGGGATTAATTCAGTGGCAGAGGGACTCTAAAATTAAGGGATTTGGACCCCTGCTCCCTAAGGAGGAGGCAGAAACAGGCAGTGGGTCTGGCCAGTGTGCACAGAGGGGCCTCCTCAAAAAATCCCCCATGCCGGGGAGCACCTCACTTTCACCCCACCCATTCTCCCACACCATCTGCACCAACTGTGCCTGAGAGCTCTAACAAAGACCTGAGAGAGCTGAAATAACTCAGCTGTAACTCCTAAACCACCCAATAAAAGCTTGGCTTAAACAGTTACAGGCAATTCCCATGAGCCCCCTCAAAAGGTGAGGGGCAAAGCCCATGCACAGGCTGCTCAGAGCATCCCCCACAGCCCAGCCCCACCTTTCTCCTGGCAATCACAGCCTTAATGAGGCCCTTGCACCTCATCACCCTCTCCAGGGCCTCTCCCACATAAGGGGGTGATAGGGTGCACCTCTTCCCTAGCTGCAGGTGTTCATGGTGGTGGATGCTATCCCAGGAGTATGAGACAGGTAGGCTACATCCTCCTGCTTCTTAAGAATCCCTGTTTGGAGGGCTGTGGGTGCCCCTTCCCTGGGTCACAGTCCATGAAAACCATCCCCACGTTAACATATTGCTTGTTATAAGTTAACATTGAGACAAACTAAATTAAGCTTCCCCTGTACTGGATGTCTCGGATTAAATTGGCAAGGTACCTAATGAAGCTGCAGCTCCATTTGTTGTGCTGGAAGCCCTAAATATCAGCAGTGTAATTGGTGCTCCCTGCTTCAGGAGACATTTGTGTGTTTCTCTCCCAGCTGAAAGCCCTCTTTGGGTACTGACTGAAGACTAAGGCATGGGGGGAGCAGGGGCTGTAGGATATGTCCACCTAGATCTTAAGGTAGAGGGGTTTTGAAATTTGCCTTTGAAGCTGGAGGATGGATGGGGTGAGCATGCCGCTCTCTGGCTGCGTGGAGGCTGCGCTGTCTTGTGGGTACCAGAACAGACCTTGTGTGGGCCTGGTGCTCTGATGTGGTCATACTGGGTGTTTTGTTGTGGTGAGTTGTGAAAGTAACACCTCTCAGGGTGCTGGGGCTGGGCTGGGAGGTGTCTGGGGCTGGGACTGGGCCAGGCTGCCTCTGAGTTTCCTCAGGGTAGTGAGTCCCTGCAGCTCCATGTGCACGGTGCTGCATTATTTGGGTTTATCAAGGAATCTTTGAGGTTGGAAAAGACCTCTAAGATCATTGAGTCATTATTGTGGAGGGCTCCTGCAAGTGCTGGCTGCTTGCTTGTGCTTGGGCATGGCTCTGTGCTCACAGCCCCAAAACAGCACATCTGGCTGCTGAGTTTGGGGTATTTGCCAGGCTCATGTCCAAAGTATCGGTGGTTTTTTCTGTTTATGCCTAAGTTGGTTTGGGTTTTGAAGGGTGGACTGAGCCCTCTGGGACAACTGCTGGGTCTTGGTGTGATGTGGCCACTCAGGCTATTGGTACTGCTCCCACTGTGCCATCCCATGCTGGAGTGGGGATCACAAGGGACAAAGTCCCAGGCAGGGAGAGGCCGCAGTCACGTCCATTAGTGAAATGTGATTCATTAACAGGCCCAGGTTTGGCCCTGCAGGGCAGAGACCAGAACCTCTCCCATCTCCATCCCCTTCGAATCCCCTCCAGCCAAGTGAGCCACCGCTGTTCCCGGGGGCCATCGGGGCTGGGAGAGGATCAGACAGGCAACTGATTAAGGGATGAAGGAACAGTCTGGGCAAAACCAGTGCTGCAAGACTTTCCACTGGGATCACCCTGGCAAGGCTGTAATTGTTCCCGTTGGATGCTGCCAGGCTCTGACAAGAGATGGGGTGCTGTTGCCCTGGCTGGGGATCCCTGTGTGTGGAAGGATCCCCACCTCCTCCTGGGGAGGGAGCAGATCCTGCTGTCTGGGCAGAGCTGCCCAGCTGGGAACACAGGAATGCAAAAAGCACGTTGATCCCGTGGTCCTGGCTGGGAATAGGGAAGGGGAGAAGACCCCTGCCTGCCCAGCCCCCAAACCTACGGGGGTGGCTGAGCCTGGCCCAGCCCTGCCACACGGAGCAAGTGCCTTCCCCAAACAGGTGCTAGCAGCACGATGCAAGTTCCTCACTGTTCCTCAAAGCTGTGAAAATCAACTTATTCTTGAAAAGCTCTCCTGAAATGCTGCCCTGTCCCCATGCTGGCTGCTGCCCAGGTCCTGGGGCCAGGGAGAGCCAAGCTCCGAAATCCCCCGGAGTCTCTGGAATCCTCCCTGCCAGAGCGGGGATTTTGATCTGAAGCTTGGAGATGCTGCCGAGTGAGTGCAGCCTGGGTGCCCGCTGGCAGCATGGAGAGCCTGGCAGCACTGCCCACCCTGCCAAGGTGCCACAGCCTCCTGCTCACTGTGGGTGTTCTGTGCAGAAGGAGGATGATGATAATGGCAGAGTTGCACTCCCAAATTTTTGCATTGTCCCTCTGTCTCAGGCACACAAGGAGCCGAATCCTCCTCTCTCCCGGGATCCCTGCCTGATGCAGGGCAGGGGCTGCCCTCCCAGGGTGTATCCTCCAAACCTCTCACGTTGGAGCTGGGCCCCTGTGATGCCGAGTGGAAGGGCCATGGGTAGGAGGGGAGGGAGGCAGCTGAGCCTGCCCATATGCTTCCTAATGGGGAGCAATAGCAGCTCTTCCCGGGAAGCTCGCGCTGCACCATCTGCTCTGCGCGGTACCTTCTCTTGCAGAGCTTTTTTTAAGCTCTAACTTCCCTTCCCAAGCGCTCTGCGGTGGCTGCTGCTTGTGTGCAGGCTGGCTGTGCTCTGTAATCGCCTCAGAACAGGTTGTCTGAACCTTCAGCACCGAGCAGAACAGCCCAGACAGGCTGAAGCCAACCAGGCCTCCAGGAACTGTGCTTCCATGTAAAAATAACCAGGGAAGGTGGCTGGGAACGGCTGCAGTGTGTCCCTGGCATTTTCCCTCCTGCTGGGCACTCGCTTGCCCTGAGGGTCCCTGCTTCTGGACTTGGGCTGGGTGGGATGCGCTGCCCACAGTGGTGTAGCTGCAGGGTTTCCACAAACCACTGCTAATCCCATGGAATATCCTGAGCTCAGTGTGACCCCCAAGGATCACCAAGTCCAACTCCTGTCCTGGCACAGGACACCCCAAGAATCTCACCCTGTGCCTGAGAGCATTGTCCAGATGCTTTTTGAGCACTGGCAGGCTTGGGCTTTGACCACTGCCCTGGGAAGCCTGTTCAGTGCCCAACCACCCTCTGGAGGAAGAACCTTTACCCAATATCCAACCTCAAACTTCCCTGGCAGAACTTTATGCAGTTCCCTCAGGTGTTATCACTGGTCACCAGAGAGCAGAGCTCAGCACCTGCCCCCTCTGCTTCCTCTTGTGAGGTGCCTGTGGACCATAGTGATGTGTCCCCGTGTCCCATCCCTGTGCAAAGAAATTATTGCCATGTGCAAAAGGCCAAATCCAAGGGCTCCTCTGGATCCCTGCTCCTTGCTGGCTACTCTGGCCAGCTCTGTGAAGGGAAAGGATGGGTGTGCTGGGCTTCCCAGGACCAGTACGGGCCACAAATGTTTTTCCAGTGGGAGCAGTAGTGGCTACAGCCCTTGAATGCAGCCTCCAGCTGCCAGGGGATCCCAGACAGAGGTGAGTGCTGAAGCCTGAGGAGTTGTTCTCAGCTCCCAGCAGTGCTAAATTAAGGCTGGATGTGCCCCATGGGCGTAGCTGGGGCTGAGGGGGAGGCTGGCGGGGCCGGGGATGTGCGGGCGGACGCCGTGCGCAGATTGATGGTGCCAAGTCACTTCAGATATCTTGGCTGTGTTTGTGCGAGGCTCTAAATAAAACCGACAGCCCCGGCGGCTGCCTTGGGAGGGAGGGGAGGAGGGGGGAGCTGGCAGCGGGTCCTCCAGTATGGCACCCAGTGCTGTCCTTGGGGACCCGGCCCAGTGTGGGAGAGCGGTCGGTGTGATCTGTGCTGCTGGGAATGCTGCAGGTGATGCTGGGCGGGCTGGGAGCTCCTGCTCTGCAGTGTCCACCCCATCCCTGGGTGGGCAGAGGGGGTGGTGCTGGGAGCTGCCAGCATTGCACCTGGCATCCCAGGTACCTGGCTTGGCCTGGCTGAAGTGCCCCTGGGCGGTGGGAGAAGCTGTGACAGGTGCAAGCAGGGGAGAATGTGTTCTTGTGACTCCCCTGGGAAGGACTTTGTGTCAGGGAGAAGCAGGGCAGTGCAGGGATATGAATCCCATGGATGCTGACACCTTGACACCCCCCTCCTCCTCCTCAGCCCTGTCTACCATTACAGCTGCCTTGTCCTCAGGCTCTTGCTTCTCCCTGCTGCAGGATCCTGCTGAGGGGACATCACGGGCATGTCCCCGTTCTCCCAGCGTGCTGTGCAGAAATTTCCTCTCCCTCCCCATCCACCCTCTGCCTGTCCTGCACCAGTGTTCCCTCCTGGCCCTGACCGTCGTGGGCCAAGCTGACCTGTCCCTGTGGCACTGGCAAAACACCACCCGTGCCTCTGCCACGGGCTGCCACAGCTCAGCTCTGCGTGGTCCCTTGGGAGGTCCCTGGGCATTTGGGACCCCCAAGGCTGGGTGCTGCTTGTGCCTCTGCCACGGGCTGTCCTGGCTCAGCCCCAGGTGGCCCCTGGGTGTTCAGGACCCCCAAAGCTGTGTGCTCCTGCACCCCAGGGATGCTGGGCTGTGTATTGTGGCCGTGCCGAAGCGGTGGCTACACTGGCAGCCTGTGGCGAGTAAGGACACCCCCACCCCCGCAGCCCTGGGGCCACGGAGCCGCCCCCCCTCTGCCCCGGCCGAGAGGGACCGGGCACCCCGGGGCTCCCGGCGGCCGGTGCCGGGGGTCCCCCCCCAGCCCACCTTAAGGCAGCCGCACACCGGGTTGACCGGAGGACTCTGCCCCGGGGCGGGCGGGGCTGGCTTCGCCCCCGCCACGGGGGGAAGCGGCGCTAACCCGAGGCTGCTGCGAGCCGG
>NW_024580668.1:7147818-7170027 GCF_017639235.1 Corvus kubaryi | reverse complement strand
CGCCGCGGGGGGGGAAAGGGGGGAGCCCGGCCTCCTTCCTCATTTTGGGGCTGAGAAGAGCGATTTCTTTCGCCAGCTGCAGTTCTGCGCTTTTTTTTTTTTTTTTTTTGCCTTTTTTTTTTTTCTGCTTTTTTTTTTTTTTTTAATTTGTCTTATTTATCAAACCCAGCCGCCGAGCCGGGCGCGGGGCCGCGCTGTGAAGCCGCGGGCTCCGCTCCCCGCACCGATGGAGCCGCATCCCCGGGATCCCGGCCGCACCGCCTGGGCACTGCCCTGCCTGCTGCTGCTCGCCCTGCCCGGTAAGCCATGACTCCTACCTGCTTCCCTGCTCTTCTCCTTGCCCTATTCCCCCCTTTCCCTCCCACCTTGCTGCCCTGCTCTGCCCTGTTCTCCCCTTTCTCACGCTGCTCCTCTCCTGTGCTTTGCCCTGTTTTCCCCCTTTTTTCCATCCTGTTCCTGTCTCTTCTGCCCTGTTTTTCCACCTTTCCCTCCCTCCCCGCTCCTCTCCCTGCTCTGCCCTGTTTTCCCCCCTTTTCCCGCCCTGCTCCTCTCCTCTGCCCTGTTCGCCCCATTTCCCTCCCTGCCCTGTCCTCCGTTTTCCCCCCGTCCTCTCCTCTCCCCGCTCCCGCACACCTCCGGTACCGACATGACGCCGCCTCTCCGCGCACGGTTGCTTTGACCTTTCCTGCGGTGACCTAGAGAGCGGCGATGGCCGAGGGGCTCCCACGGAGCCCTCGCCCGGCGGTTCTTCTCAAACCAAACTTCAAGGCAGGCAGACATTCCCCTTCCCAGCGAGGCAGGGAATTCGGCAGGGGCATGAAGAGGCATGTTGTTCCCACCCATTCACCAGCACCCCCTGCCAGCTATGGGTGAGGCAAATCTCAGCGAGCAGCCCGAATTCCCACTTGGAGATGGTAGTGGAGAAGGCATGGGGGGGCTCTGGTGAGGCTCTGCCAGGAACTTGTTTTTCTTGCCTACCCCACTGTGGACTCTTTCTCTGCTCAACTGTTGGGCACTGAAGCGGTGGGATTGCAACACCTCCGGGCGCCCTGTGCCACGGAGCCTTGTGTCATCTCAGGCTCAGGGTGCCCCAGGCCTCCCCGCAGCTTGTGGCTCCACCAGTCCCTTAGAAAAGCTGGGGGACACAGCAAAGGACAGTCAAAGTGTGCCGCTCTTGGCTGTTTCTGTTCCTTTACCAGCAGCGGGAAGTCTCTCATCCCACCAGGAACGAAGCCCTGTGGTGACTGCTGCTTTCAAGGATGTTTCCTTTCTAGGGTGTTTCGTTTGGGTGATTTCGAAGGAATCGCTCTCCTCCCTGCCAAGGGAGGGATGGGGTTTTTGAGGCAAACCTGCAGCGGTGGTGATGCATCTACAGGAGCATCTCGCTGCTGAGCTTCTTGCTCTATTCCAATCCCACCGCTTCCAGCCAGATCTCATTACAAACGGCCCAGCCCAGGTTCCATGGGGGAAACCCACATTCTCCCAAGCCCATTGAAATATTTACCATCAAAGCTTTACTTGGGCAAGGAGTTGGATGCAAACTTGGGCAGAAAGCAAATGCTTTCAGCACAGCACTCCTCGCTTTGAGTTGCCTGATCACAACTGAGAAGTGTTGGCCCCAAACTGAAAACTCCGGCTGCTGAGAGCCAAGAAGGCTTTGGCGGTGAGCGCAGCTTCCCAGTGAGCCACTGCGATTTCCTGCGTGAAAGAATGGCTCCAGCAAAGCTCCTGAACTTAATTAAATGTGGTCTTGGAGTAAGAACCCCATTTCTTTGAGCCGACCATGGGAAAAAAACCCACCCCAGGGTGAAAAGCCCTGGCTTGTGAAGTGGTTTGCATCCCTGATTTTAGGTGCAAACGTGCACGTCTTTTTTTTCCATATGGTGAATCCCTCCTGGGCCATGGCTCAAACTAAGCTGAACTCCAGCAGAGTTGGCCCAGGCTCCTACTGCTGGCTGTTCAGACAGCTCCTGCAGAAGTGAAGGGGAAAAGGAAAGGTCCTGGAGGAGACCTTCCTGTGGGGCAAAGGCAGCGACATGTGGGAAACCAAACGGCAAAGCCCCATTGAGAAACTGTGCCCTGCAGAGCCCTTCCATGCCTGTGTGTCTCCACAGAGGGTTTCAGCTGTGCTTCCCAGAGCCTCTTCTAAAGGGGAATTCGGTTTGCTTCTGGGGCTTTGGCTCTTGGGATGAATTTCTGCTGATGCTGGAGGAGGGGAGCTTGGAAATGGTGGCTGCGTGTGAGCCGAGGCTTCCTCTGATGTCACATATGTAAAACACAGCCTTTACTACAGCCCTCCCTGAGCGCCTTGGGGTCTGCTCAGGGCTCGACAGCTATCCCCGGGGCTCTCCTTGCCTTCCCTAAACAGCAGATTCCAGGCCTTTTATAGGCAGCACCTGTTAGTTTCCGCCCCTGGCAGCCCTGCTGCAGGTGAAATTCCAGCAGGATTATTTTGGGGTTCCCTTGCCCATTGGCCTGTTTCTTCAGTGAGTGACCGTGGGGCTTCGGATGCCGGTGACCAGCTGCACGTTGTTTCTGGAACACACAGCCATCCCAGAGCTCTTTCAGAGGAAAAAAAATCTATTTTTACCAGGAAGCATCCAAGCAGCCTCTCCTGAATTAAACCCCGGCCTCTTGCAATCTGTTCAATATCAAATACTTCAAAAGGTGGAATATAGAAAAAAATGTGTCACCAACATGGAAAACTTGCACTGCAGCAAGAGCTGGGATTATTTTGCTCCCAAATTAAACTGAATAACGGGAAGGAGGCAGGCTCTGCCAGATCGTGCTCCTGCCTCTGCTCCGGGCTGGAAGTGCTCCGGGTCTGCACTGCGAGGGTGCTCCCACCTACGTGGGAACTGTCAGGTGATGCTTTTCAGGGCTTTAAAACCCTTGGCTAATTCTGGAGTGTAGGATAGAACAGATTACAGGGTCAGAGCACCTAAATTCCCCGTGATCTTGGGGGCAAGAGGATCGTGTTCCAATTCCCGGTGGTTTGAAATCCAAGTCTAAGAAAAAAGTGTCATCAGGCAGCAGGAGAGAAGCAGGGAAACAGAGAGAAATTGTGGTGTCCCATGTATTTGTGGCATGAAGACCTCCAGCATCCTACTTCTGATGCACAAGCATGTTGTGAGCTGCTGGGAGGGAGCTTGGCTGAGCTCCCAATCCCCCTGGGTGAGCACCTCAAAAGGGGAAGGAGAGGGGGAGGTCGGCTGCATGTGAGGAGAAGCTGTGTTCAGGAGAAAGAGGAAAAGAGCTTTGGTGGAAACTTTGCATTTTCTAACTTGTGTGTTCTGGGGTTTTCTGCCGACTTCCCCTTTGTGTTTTTCCCATCAGGGTGGGGGGGGGGGGGGCTTGCTGTGAGCTGCTGTGGGGGATTGGGGTCTTTCTGAGCAGTGAGGGGTCAGGTTGGTCCTTGTGTGGGGTGTTGGATGCAGGCAGGAGGTGGAGAAGCCAGGTCTGACCAGGACTCCTGCTTCTTGGCCAGGAGGTGCGAGCTAATCTTTGTTGGGGTGTTCCTGTGGTGGATTATGGCTGGAGCTTGTGTGTCATAGATCAGAAATCGCTGAACAGGGTGATCTGAGCAGAGCTGGGTGAGGGTCTCTGAAGCAGCAGAGCAGAAAACATGTAAAAATACCTCAAAGCCCCATTTTAATCCTATCCGAGGGGCTGCCTGGAGCCTCATGGTGTTTTCTGCCGTGACCAAGGGCTGCTAGTGAAGCCCCTGGCCAGGCAGCGCTGCCGGCAGTGTGAAGCCCTTTTTCTCCTCTTTAGTCTGGGAGCAGTAGAAGTCAGGAAAGCACCTTGCATCCTATGCCTGGACAACAGCATGCTCCATGCCTGCTAATCCCTGGGCACGGGAGGCAGGCAGGGTGCTTGCACACTGCTGCCCTGGTGAGGAGGGAATGCAGGCTCGGTGATGTGGAATGCTTACAGACCATCCACGTTTGGCTGCAAATATGGCCCCTGGGAGAGATCCCTGCTGCTTGCAGGGATAAATCCCTGTGGTCCCAGGAAGGCAGGACCCTTGTGCTGAGGCAGTGGGGAGCCCTTGCCGCACACCAGCCGTGGCAGCCGCAGGCAGGGCACCGAGCCACGCTCAGCTCAGTGTCCCAGTGCTTCTGTGGACGTTTCTCTGGGACCCATCACTGCAACCAAGAAATGAGCTTTGGGGTTGACCCCTGACACTCTTTGGTGTTGGGGTTAGCTCTGGGGCCCCAAAGCAGGTACTTCCCCAGCTCTCCCCCTCAGCACACCACATGCCTCGTGGGGAGATGGGCAGATGGAGAGAGGGAGGATGAAGAGGAGGTGCTCGGCTCGCTCGGGTTGGGCTGTGCAGGGCAGTGCAGGCAGTTCTACCCAGTGCAGGGCACCCTCAAGGGGACATGGGGGTAACCACTCCATAGAAGTTGCTTTTGCAGAGGGTTGCAGAGGGGAGCAGTGAGTAACACGCTCTTCACAGGGCACAGAGCATGTGCTGGGGAGCGGGCCTGGCCCTCGGCTCCTGCTCTGTGGCCACGCATCAGACGTGTCCTTTGCTGTACTGAGTGCCGCCCACTAATGAGCTTTGTTTGCCCAATTTGGTGGAGCCAGTACTTGGCATTGTGGCCCCCCAGGTATGTGGAAGGGCTGGGGGTTTGTGTGGTTGCTGCCTGTGTCACCCCAGTCTCTCTGCCTGTGTCACCCCAGTGCCTGCCTGTGTCACATCCCCGTGCAGTGGTTTGGTGAGAGACGGATGATGTGATGATGCTTCTGTGCTTGTGAACTTCCTCTGTGCTTCTCAACCATTTCTTGCAAAAGACTGTCAGCAGCAGGAGATGGAGAAGTTCAGGAGATGCCACAGAAGCAGATCCCAGTGGTGTTTGCCCTGCGTCAGCACCGTGTTCAGCACATGGAGTGCACGGGACCTCTGCTCCAGGGCTGCTCCCTGCAGTTTGGGTGTCACCTGAGAAGCATAGGGTTGTCTCTCAGGTGCCCAGAGCACCACAGCTCAGGTGCAGGACCAAGGCTTAGAGTGAATGACTCATCTGGACGTGACACAAACCAACTCTGTCCCTCTGTGCTTGTTTTGTGGGAAAAACTTGTTCTGGTGTCGAATGCTGCTGCCGTGTTAATCCTGACATGCCTTCAAAGGGAAACACCAAGGCCTGAAGGTTTTGGCTGAGGATGCTGTGGAATGATGCCCTGGGCAAAAAGCCTTTAACTGGGGCAGTCTGGAGAAACTGATCCTGGTAATTCTGGCCGTAGAGATTGAGTAATTCCACACACAGTAGAACAGAGAACATCTATGGGTACAGCACATACCACTGTGAGTCAGGAGGGATTAGCAGCTGCCAAAAATGAGTTTCTGTGAGGGCCAGCTGTGGCCAGAGGGGTCAGAGCAGCTTGTCCTACAGCGGGCCCTCCTGGGACCATCCAGCCAGAGGTTATCCTGCTGTGTCCCAAGGGAAGCCTCAGTAGGAGTTGCTGTCCTGGGTTTCCCTGAAAGGAGGCTGTAGCCAGGTGGAGGCATTCTCCTCTCCCAAGTAACAAGCAACAGGACAGGAGAAAATGGCTCCAGGTTGTACCAGGGGAGGTTTAGGTTGGATATTGGGGAAAAGTTCTTCACTGAAAGGGTAAGAGAGCTGACCAGGGTGGTGGTGGGGTCACCATCCCTGGAGGGATTTAAAAGATGTGTGCATGTGGCACTTGGAGTCTTAGTTTGGCTGGGGGCTTGGCAGTGCTGGCTTAATGGTTGGACTTGGTGATCTTAGGGCTTTTCCAGCCTAAAAGATTCTGTGATTCCATGATTCTGGTGTGAGAGATGTGGGTGCTGGTCCATGTGCTCCCCATGCTGCTCAGCATTACCTGCTCAAACACAATGATCTGTGTGACCATGACACTGGTTCTGGGTGCCACAGCCGCCTGTTACCAGCAGGTGGATCTAAGTGGTTCCCCCACTTCTCTCCCCATGTGGCTTAAAAAAAAGTTCCTTTAAGCAGTGACCAGTATTGAAATCTTTCATGAATTTGGTTGCAATACCTATGTTGGCATGGGAAGCACTCACAAAATTAACCCCTGGGTAACCCATGGATGTGTAGGAGGGGTTATCTGGGACATCACTGAGCAGGGAGGTGAGGCACAGGTGACTCGATTAGGGACCAGTGGTGTGGAGATGTTCCGAAGGGGATGGCTCCCTGTGGTTGCTGCTGAGCAGGAACAGTGCCAGCTTGGCTGGCTTTGGTGGGGGGATTGGCTGTGTTCTGCTGGGATCACTGGGGCTGGGATTCCGTATGGAAATGGGACAGAATTCAGGACAGAAAATGCAATATCATGTTGGTAATGGGAGCCAGCTCTTTGGAGCACATCGTTTTGTGCTGTTCTTTCTCCTGGCTGATAAAGCCAGGTGGCTGTGGGAGACAGCCCAGTGTGTCAGAGGCATGGGCAGCTGGGATGTGCTCCATGATCTAGCCATACAGAGCACAGGACAGTCACCAAGCAACGCTCCATCCAGCTCCACTGCTGAGCCCTGTGGGCAGAGCACTGTGCCCGTGGGCATAGCTGTGTCACCTGTGGTGTCTTCTAACCGAGTGGGGTGCTCAGCCTGTCCCAACTGGGAGAAGAATAGGGAGTTTGGATGTGTGGTGCCAGGCGAGACTTGGTCTCTTTTTTTCTCCAGGTGTGGGTGCCCAGCTGGATCAGAACTTCAAGCTGCAGCAGCCCCAGGACAAGGTGCTGGTGACAGCGGGAGAGACGCTCACCCTGAACTGCACCATATCCGGAATGGCTGAACTGGGTCCTGTGATGTGGCTGAAGGGCTTGGGCAGTGGGAACAAGACCGTCTATGGCCAGAAAGGGGACTCCTTACCCCGTGTGACGAGAGCAGTGGTTGGGTCCAACACAGACTTCAGCATCCACATCAGGAACGTTGAGCCTGAGGACATGGGCACCTACTACTGCGTGAAGTTTGCCACGACAGTCACTGGTGTGCAGAAGGTGCTTCAGCATGGAAATGGCACAGAGGTGTCTGTGCAAGGTGAGTGGGGCTCCCGGAGCAGCTCCTGCTGGGAACCAGCCCAGCGGGGTCTGCTCAGGCTGGGCAGGGATGTGGAAGGGCTTGGGAGCGGCTCCAGGAGAGGATCCCATGGGCCATCACTGTGCCCTTGTAGCAGACCCTGCTCCTGGCAGGGCCAGGGCTGGGCAGGGGGCAGAGCCTGGTCTGATGGCCCCGTGCTTCTCCCCACAGCCAAACCCAGCCCCCCGCTCGTGTCTGGGCCTGAGCAGAGAGCGATGCCGAGGCAGTCGGTGCCTTTCACCTGCATGACTGGAGGGTTCCTTCCCAAAGAAATTGGGGTGAAATGGTTCAAGAACAAGGACCCCATGACGGCTCAGCCACCTCAGGTCACCGAAGAGCCGGCGAAATCCTACAACGTGTCCAGCACAGTGATGGTGACCCTGCAGGAGGATGACGTCCGCTCGCAGCTCATCTGTGAGGTGCAGCACTCCACGCTGCCGGCCCCGCTGCGTGGGACGTACCAGCTCAGCAGGACCCTGCGAGGTGAGGGCTGGGGGACTCGCACTGGGGTGTCCCTCTCCTGTGGGGCTGGGGGCCCTGGGAGGAGGACAGGGGATCCTGGGGCAGGGACAGGGCTCCCTGTGGGCAGCAGAGCTGGAGATGCCAAACACCAAGCTCTGCCTCTCTTCCCAGTTCCCCCCAGTGTCGAAGTGCGTGCTGAGCCGAGCCCCGTCGAGGTGAACAAGACCGTGACCTTCACCTGCCACATGAAGGAGTTTTACCCAGCAAAGATGTCTGTGTCCTGGCTGGAGAATGGGATTGAGATAAAGGAGGAGAACATCTCCCGGCCATCGGAGCTGCCCCGGGGCTTGTTCGAGCTGAGACGCCAGGTGGAGGTGCAAGCGACGGAGGAGAAAAACGGGTCCACGATCACCTGCGTGGTGGTGCACGATGCCCAGGCCCCTGTCAACTACTCAGCTGTCCTGTGGATCTCCAACCCGGCCCAGGGGGGACCGAGCAAGGGGTCCCAGATGGATACGGGTGCGTCAGAGCTGCTGGGATGGGGTGCCAGGGCAGCTGTGTGGTGTCACCCTCTGAGGAAGCTCAAAGCCCCATCAAAATGTGGTTGAACGAGCAAATCCCCATATCAGGGGGCTGGGGGATGTGATGGTGGCAGGCACCAAGCTGTCCTCCTTGGTGCTTCATGCATCACTGTGCCAATCCCATCTGTGAGGCTGCAGGGACTGGGAGGTACCACGTTCCTGGGCCATGGTGACCTTTTCATTGATGTTTCAGACGATATGCTCATCTACATCGTGGTGGGCGTGGTCTGCATCGTGCTGATCCTGCTGGTGGTGGCTATTCTGTACCTCATCCGGACGAAGCAGATCAAGGGTAAGGGAGCCGAGTGTGTGGCAGGGAGGCACCTGCTCCCAGCCCCATTTTTCTTCTCTTTCCCATGGGTTTCACATTGCCCCATTGGACAATAACTTCTGGCAGTGCAGCTGCAGGTCCTGCCCCATGGGGTGATGGATAGACCTGCCCAGGTTGTTTGCAGGCTGCAGGAAAAGCTCTGCCTGGTCTGACCCCTGTCCTGCACCTCCTGTGCTCCCCTAGGAGCAGTCCTGAAAGAAATTGATTGAAACTCCAGGGAATTGCAGGCACTTGCCTCTGGGAAAAGATGTGTCCATGTCCTTGAAGCAGTCTCTGCGTGTGTTCTCTGTGCCCAGGGAAATGGGGCATTTGTCTTATTTTCTGAATTATTTCTTTCCTAAACTACTTCTCTTCCAGCAGGTAAAAGCTCGCCGTCTGCCAGGTGAGTGCAGATCTCTTCTACTCACTGGGTAACCTGTGGGAACTCTGAGCTGGACACCTCCATCCCACAGAGTCCCTCAGGACTGGGATAGAGCTGTATCCCCAAAACTTGTGAAAGGGACGGCAGAGGCACAGGCTCTGCCCATCTGGGGGCTCTGTGCCTAGGGGGATTTTTGGCTTGTGGTGGGGCTGAGCAGGCTGGTGGGAGCTGGTCTCTGGCTAGCAGACAGGCAGCTGGACCAGCACATGAGCCAATGCTCAGGACCTGTCTTGCTGGGTGCAGCTGCAAGGACCTTGGCTTGCATCTGACCTCCCCAGCTGCTCCATAACTAGGGAAGAGGCAACAGGATGCTCCATCTGTCTGACTGTTTTTGTCCCTCCTTCCAGGTTACATGAGCCAGAGAAGAGCAGCGAGGCCACGACCCAGGTGGGTCATCCTGGGACTGGGGAGGGAGAGTGGCTGGGAGCCACTGGAGATGGGAGTGGAGGGTGGTGGTTCTCCAGTGAACATCTCAGTGTCTCCAGTGGAGGGTGGTGGTTCTCCAGTGAACATCTCAGTGTCTCCACTCTGTGGCTGGAGGTGGAAGAGAAGCTGCCCCAGGAAGAGGGTAGCTACTTCGCAGCATCTTTTATGCCTTCACCCTCCTTCCTCCTCCTCCTCCTCCTCCCAGTAAAGTCTGGGTTGGTGCTGCCGGGAGAACCAGCTGTGCGATAGCCAGCCAGGCTATTTGTGGAGTTATTTTGCATTTGGTGACGCAGCTACGAGCAAAGTCGTGATCAGCAGCAATCTGTCCGTCCCACCCAGGCTCTGCCAGCTCCCACGTGGGCATCACTGGGCACACTGGCCCTGCTGGGATGGAATGTCTTCAGTGATGGCTCTGGCATTGTGTCAGTGGCTCTGAAGCCAGAACAGGGTGACAGGGTGGCTTGTGATTTGAAGCTGTAGTATGGGGTAGAGCATGGCTGCAGGGTGGTGGCTGCTGGCATGGTTCCCCCATACAGGCAGGGACTGTGGCATCCTGGGCTGAGCTGCAGTGGGATTGACTCCAGAGCAGGGCTGTGGGTACAGGGGGATCTTCCCAGAGGAGGAACTCTTTGTGCCTCACACAGGAATCTGACCCCAACAACCTGACCTACGCGGACCTGAACTTCGACAAGGAGAGGAAGACCATCCGCCGGATGGTGGAGATGAGCCAGCAGTCGGAGTATGCCTGCATCCAGACCAACCAGGCACCCAACGGCGACGACAACCTCACCTATGCCGACCTGGACATGGTGCACCTCAGCAAGGCACCCAAGCGGTCGGCCCCACGCCCCGAGGAGGCCGGCTCTGAGTATGCCAGTGTCCAGATCACCAGGAAGTGAGCAGTGGCTGCTGGGACCCCGTGTCCTGCAGGGACCTGCTCTGCTCCTCCTGTGACTGTTCTCTTGGAAGCACTGGGAGCAATGTGAAGATGCGCTGCGGTACCTGTGTTTTAGGATGGAAATGGAGCCCGCAATACTTGTGGGGGTCTTCTCCCATCCAGAGAGACATGATTTTTGGGGCCAGTTTGGTCTTGGGGCTGCCAGCTCCATCCCTTCAGGACCCCCATATCAGGGGTTGCTCAACCTCAGTGTGCCGGCTTTGCCCGCATGCAGATTCAGCCAGCGGAGCAGCAGCTCCTTGGGAAGCTCCGGCTGGGCTGAGGGGACAGGTATACAGTGCCTCCACACCAGCTCTCATGGGGATGCCACTGCCTGGCCCACGGCTCCCCAGGACCAGCAGGGCCCCCACACTGCCTTCTGGGGCTCTGCCACCACGCCTGGACACCAAACTCTGGCTTTAAAGGAAGGACCGAAGTGTCTGCCTCTCTTCCCAAGTGTCCCTTCTGCGGGACCTCCGTCTCGCCCCAAGGCCAAGAGGCTGAAAGGCCATTTGTACTAGTTTGATGAGAGACTCAAAATCAGAGCTACAATTTAATAGGAAAAATCAAAAATAAATGCAGTAGTACAGAAACACTGACAGAGTCAGGATACAACCTGACAGCCTGTTGGTCGGGGTGGTGGTAGCAGTCTGATTTAGTGGTGGCTGCGGTCCTCCTGATGTGATAAATGTGGTTCTGTTGAAGCAGTGATCCTGTGGAAGGGTCTGGTCTTCCTCTGAAGATCCAGTGGTGGCTACGTAGCTCTTGTCCTCTGGGAATCCTGTAGGTCAGGGCTGCCTGTGGTGTTCCAAGCCCCAGATTATATCCAGCTAGGAATGCTCGGTTCCTCCCCCTGGGCGGAGCATCCCACGATGGGATGATGTAATTTTATGAGTCGTGCAGTGAGGCTTGATGGCTCATTAACAGAAGATATCGAACCGGAGGGAGTTATCAGGGATGTGTCATGGAAGAGATAAAGAACCCTGCCCCACCTGGTTTTAACAGATGGTGATAGAATACATACTTTTGGTTACATCTTACACTGTAAGACACCATTGAGCCGAGGCCCCCACCCCGCACCCAGGGGAGCTCCAGGTCTGGCTCCCCAGCACCGAGCATCCTCCTCATCATCATCATGTTCCTGTGCACAGCCTTGCCCTGCACTGGGACCCACCAGCGCTGCCCCAGGCTTGTACAAAGCGTGCGAGGGCCCCCCCAGCCTGGCTCCCCCTGGGAGCTCCCTGCAGGTACCGTGTAACATGTTTTGACTGTTTGACATGTAACTGTTAATTTTTAGAGCTGAAACCCCCAATGTTTTGTGTTGTACGTGGGTGTACTGCTGTGTACTTAACACTAGACTAAGATGTGCAAAATTAAGACCGAGGCCTCAGTAAAGAACCCCCCAAACCCTACAGAGTTTATAAGAGGCTTATATGTCCCCCCACCTCCCAGCTCTGTCTTGGGGGCCAGGCAGGCTCCCCCCAGCCCACCCATGGGGACAAATGTCTTCCATCTGTCCCCTTCCTGGGCCACCGTGTGGAGTCTCACCCTGTGTTGGCTCCTGCAGCAGTGGAAATGTGGGGGGCTGGGGGCACCTGGGGTCCTTGGGAGTGCTTTGGGAGCAATGTGACTGCTTGTACAGACTTTTTTTGGGGTTGGTTTTTGTTTTTTGTTTTTTTTTTTGCTTGCAAGATATTTTTATAATAAAAGTGAAAAGTCCTGTGCTGCTCCTGCACATCAGTGTCTCCCTGTGCTCAGGGAGGTCACCTTGTCACCCGTACTGGGGCTGCAGGGTGAGGCTGGGGGTCTGTGTGTCCTGCAGGGAGGAGGAGAGGTGGGATTCATCCTGCACAGCCCTGTAGTGTGCTCTGGAGGGAGGGAAGAGGAAGGTAGGAGGTCGAGGCTGGGGTGAGGGCTGTGGTGCTGGTTCCCTTGGGCACCATGAGATAAGGGAGCAGTGCACCCCACGGGCAAGGACTGACCAGGGGCTGGCCTGGCTGCATCTTTAGGTGCAGGGAGCTGAACTGGAGCTGAGGTGCCCAAACTGGAGTGCAGGCTCTGTGCTGGCTCCAGCCTGTGCTGTGGGTGAGCTGAGTGTTCCAGTGCTCTGCAGTGACCTCCCTCCTTTTCAACCTGGAGCTGGTGCCTGGGCTGTGTCTGGGACATGAACTGTCTCACCAGAGCCAGGAACTGTTGTGTGGGGCTACATTGACACTCAAAAGGGAAGCTGTTGCCCAGGCTGGGCTTCCTCAGCACTGAGCGGCTGCTGGTGGGGTCACACATGAGCAGAAAAGGGACGGTTTGCCCACTGCCCCTTCCCAGCTGGGGCAGCAGCTGTGATTCCCAAGGGAGCCTCCCCTGGCTGCTGCTGCAGGAGGTACTTTGCCAGCACCTTACGTGCCCCTGCACCAGGCTGAGCGTCCCTGCCCTGCACTTCATCAGCTGTGATGGCCATGTCACCCCCAGGATATGGCTCCGGAGGTGCATGGGGTCCCACATTCCTTTTGGCACCCATGGCACAGGAAGGATATCACCACGTCCTGCCTGCAGGTCTCACAGCCAGCACCCCTGGCCTGCTTGGGCACCCCAGTTTGGGGTGCTTGCTCTGCCCTGCAGAGGACGCTCAGCACCCAGCATGGCTTCAGCTTTGTTGGCATCTGCCTTTTATTGACTGCGGGGGGGAGGGAGGGCTTGGGTGTTGGGGCATGGGGTTGACCCTGCCTCTGTGGTCGTTCTTGGAGGGGGAGTCCAGGGGCACCAGGTGGGTGCTGGGATTATTTGGACACTGTGAGAGGCTCGGGGAGGGGAGTAGGGGCTGGGCTCAGCACTGCTTGAGCACCCGGTGATGGTGCTGTGGTTCTGCCAGCCACCTCTGCCCATGGCCACGGCAGCTGCTTCCCTGATCCTGCCCTGGCTCATCCTGCTGCTCAGAGGCCACTGCCTTGGCCATCATCAGTCTGTGATGGTTTCCAGACCGTGCTGTGCTCCAGCAGCCACGGGAGGATGGAGGATACATGTGCCCAGCAAGATGCCCCCGGGAGCCCTGGGCTGGGCCACAGCCACACCGCCAGCAGCTGGAGGAGTGGCACTGTCCCTTCCATGCACAGGATGGGCAAGTGAACCAGAGAGGGACAACTGGGGATGGGACCCGTGGTCCCCTGGGGGAATGAGGCAGGGGTGACACCAGCCACACCAGGCTGGGCAGGGGACGGGGCTGGGGTGGGTGGCACAGTCAGGGTGGCAATGTGGGGACCGTGGTCCTGCCATCCCATGCCTGGCTCTATAGGTCCGAGACCTCCTCTGAGTAGACGCTGGGGTCCTCGTCCGACCGCGTGATCACCTTGAACTGACGCCGCAGGAAGCCCCCGTAGCGCTTCTGATTGTCCCACTTGAGTTTGGGCCGGATGCGGCGCAGGAAGCCCCCGTAGCGCTTGTGCAGCTGCGCCAGCTCCTGCCCCTCGGCCCCAGCACCCGTGGGCTCTTCATCCCCATCACCTGCCGGCCCCGGGTAGTCCTCAGGGGCCACTCGCTCCCCCGGCTTGCGGCTGAAGCCCCCGAACTTCTTGCTGAGGCCTCCCTTGCTGTGAGCATTCTCGCGGAGCAGGGACAGCAGCTTCCCCTTGGACATCATCTTCATGAAGCCCCCATAGCGCTTGGCCGGTGCCAGCGGCAGCTCCGCAGGGCCCAGATCCTGCTCTGGCTCCGCCTCATTCTCCTCTGCCTCTTGTGGGGACGGGTCTGTCCCTTCAGCCAGGGCCACCAGCGGGGCCAGGAGTGCCAGCGCCTTCCTGCACATCTCCCACTGAGGGCCGGGTGACAAGAAGCCCTGGCATTCCCACAGGCACATCTGCAAGACAGTGGCCACAGCGGCCCCAGGTGCTCGGGGTGACCCCCTGCCTTCCTCCCACCCCACCCTGGGCGTGTTCCCACCCCAAGCCCAGGGGTCCGCGCCCTCTCAGCTCAGTGTGGAGCCAAAGTTTGCACCCTGGGGTGCCCATGACCACCACACCAGGTGCCACCCAGCTCTGCCACCCTGCACCCTGCACTCCACTGCTGTGGCTCCCTGGCTCATATCCGTGTGGTGCTGGCACTCACCAGGGGCCGAACGCTGCTCTCGGTGCCGCGGGTCTGGGCTGTGCAGAGGGAACACTGGGTGACACAGTCGGCAGATGCCACCGCACACAGGGACAGGCAGAGTGCCAGCGTTAGTGCCTGCCGTGCCATCTCACTCCACAGACACTGCCTGGAGAGGGGAAGACAGCACAGAGCCTGTCACCATCCCTGTGCCAGCTCTGAGGGCCCATCACCACTCCACAGGCACTGGGCACCTACCACGTCCACCTGTGAGCTGCTCCTGGGGACATACACGAGGACCTGTGCCTGTGTCCATTCCCATGTGACTCACCTCCGGCTGCTGCTCCCGGCAAGGACACCACAAGATGTGACCCCTTACCCTGGCTGCAGCCTGGTCCTTGGCACAAGCCCTGAGCCATAGCCAGTCCCTGGGGGCCACCAAGTCACTGTGGGCAGGACCACCCTAGCATCCATCTCACCTCATCCCAATTCCATCCCATCTATCCTCTCCATCTCTCTTAAAAAGTCCCTTTTTTCCCCAGCATTGGGTTTCTCTGTGATTGCCACGTCTGCGTGGCACAGGTGGATGAATGACCAGCTCTTCCCCATGGCCTTGGGGAAAGGAACCACAGCAAACAGAGCTGTGGTGGGAAGTGGATGGGGTGGTGCCATGGACCAGTGTGGACTCACCCCAGGCTGCTGTACCCCACACCAGTGCAGCCTTCTCTCCCCTCCCTCCCACCCACCAAGTCTGCATCAGGAGAAAGGGGAAAAAAGAAGGATTTCGGGTTCAAGCCTACCTGCAAACCACGTTCGCTGTCCTCCAGCCGTTTGGGAGCCGTGACAGAGCCTCTGGCCTCTGTGGACGAGGACACCGTGCTCAGCTGGGAGAGGGGCTCTGTGGGTGGCAATGCTAAACCTGACCCTGGGTGAGGCTGGAGGGGCCAGTGCCAACCCCAGCTGCAGTGCCACAGGATGACGGTGCCACTGGGACCATGACAGTCCCGGAGTAAGAGCCAGCCCCAAAGGGGTGCACAGGCTGCAAGCCCCTGCCTGCCTCCCTTGCTGCTTTTATCTAGGGTGGAAGGCATGACCCAGAGGGATCTGTTACACATTAATGACGCATATTAGAGACTATTGTGTTCTCCAGCAGTAGCTGCTAATGTACTGTAATTGGTACTGATGAAGAAATGTTAATGCCACAGTATTAATTCATGCTAGATTAAAATTTAATTTGAATTATCTGCACCATCATGTGTCGAGCTGTCTGCATTCCTCGGCTGCACGGCCACCAGCTCTGTGCATCACCGCAGTGCCCTCGTAGCACAGCAGGGAACAGGGTGGCAACTACCCAGGATGGCAGGGGCATGGTGGGACCTCAGCCAGCCCTCACCACTGAGACACGGGGACAGACTCTTATTGCCTCAGGGCCACCGAGACAGCACGGAGCAGTGAGGACACGCCAGCTGCACAGGTAGGTGCCAGCTGCAGCACTAGGGGGAATGAAGATCTCAAAAAGAGCTGATGACTGCTTCCCAGGAGCATTTTCCTCCCTTTCCCCACCCGCTTCCCCTCCCTTGCTCCTCTGCTGCTGGTATCCCCGTGGGTGCCGCCAGAGCAGCGCGCAGGGATGGCACCGGGAATGTTCCCATGGTGGGAACAAGCTGCCGGTTTGTCTGACACTGCACAGTTCAGACCTCTGGCATTCTGGACACAGTGTGTCCCATCCCTGTCACCCTACTGCAGACGGAGGATTTCATGGCACTCGGGGGAGCTGCAGTTCTCCAGGCACAGCCTGGCCAAGGACACCCTGGGACACCCCACTGCAAACGGACCGTGTCCAGGTGGTGCCACAAATGTCCCGGCAGTGCTCTGCCTGCTCCTGAGGCTGGGATAAAGAGGACTGGCAAAACGGGAGCAGGGAAAGGGGAAGAAAACAAAGGGCTTTGGACAAAAAAGGAAAGAAGCAGCAGGGAGGAAAAAGCAGAAAGAACACAAAGGGAGGAAGAAGAAAAGCAGAGTTCGAGCTCAATCCTGTGTTACCTGGAGGAGCCCAAGGCTCCAGAGCCATCCCTCCTGCAGGAGCACCTTGGAAGGATCGTGGCAGGGTCTGGAATGCCAGCATTGAGTTCCAGCCTCTGTGGCTACTCCCAGCACATTCCACCTGTGCCAGGTACATGCCGGTGTCCCCTCCTCCCCTGTCCCACTTCCACTTGAGTCTTCAAAGACCAGGCTTTGCTTTGGAAAACCCCCAAGCCACATTCATGCACCCCAGGGGCCAATTACAGACCTGGTGACCCAAGGAGGGATGAGGAATCAGGACTGTGTGTCTCTGCCGGAGAGCAGAGACTGACCCCATCTTTATTAACCTGCAATTATACTTAACGAAGGACAGGAACAGCTCTCCCAGACTGTGCAGATCTCTCCTCCCTCAGAGGTCCAACTCTGCAGGTTTGGATCCTGCATGTATTTCTGGTGGAGAAGAACAATCAACCTTCCAGCAGCGCCTTTCCTCACCTCTAAAAATTTCCTGGAAACACCATCAGGATAAGGCTTCTCCAAAACTCAGTAACTTTTGGAATAGAATCACTCAAAACTCAGCACTGCAGCCACCACTGCTGCTTGTGCCAAGAAGGGGGAGAGAGAACCCCCCCATCCTCTCTGCCCCTCCAAGCCCTGGGTGATCCTGCTGCCAGGATGGCAGGCATGGCATCAGCACGGAAATGAACCCCAGCAGAGCTCTGGACAGCTGTTCATGGGCTCTGAAACTGCTCAAGGGATGAGAGGGACCTGCAGCCAGGTGGAAGCCCCCCAAAATAACACAAGTCCAACCACGAGCCACTCTCAGCACTGCGGCTCAGACGGTGTTTTTAAACTGTCACTTTTTGGGGAGCAAGAGAGATCCCCTGACTGTTCCCACGCAATGGAAGGGGGATGACAACCCCGGCAGCCCTACCTGCCGCTGCTCCCTGTCCTGCCGAGCACCCGCTTCGCCAAGTCAGGACGGGTCGTGGCTGATGGGTGTCCCTCCACGGGCGTCAGGCTGCGCCAATCATCGGTGGCAAGGCCACACTGGCAGGTGGTCCCACGGTGATGCCCGGGTTGTCCACCGGACTCGCCGCCGGCTGCCTTCCACCCCGCTTTTATGGCCACGGAGTCTCCTCCTGCGGCGGGGCCCGGCTGTTCGCGGCGGCAGAGCCAATCGGGGCGAGGGAAGCTGTGAATAATCAGCCCCGCAGCATCCCCGCCACCTCCTGAGCAGGCTCGCCCGCACCGCCGAGGCCTCCCCTCAGCCCCCCGGCTGCCCCGGGGACCGGGATGCACATCCCACCGCTGCGGCTGCATCACTCGGAGACTTCCGTCGTGCTCAGCCTCGGTCCTCGGGGCCGAAACGCGTGCCCCAAACAAGGAAGGTGGCAGGGGACTGGGATGGGGTCCGTCTGCATTCCCACATAGCCGCGTCCCAGAGGGGTTTGGCTGCTGGGGGTGTGCGTCCCCTGGACACCAAATTCAAAACCTGCCCAAGGGGGGGGGGGGGGGGGGGGGGGGGCGAAAGGTGAAGCCCTGACCTCCTCCCACCCTGCTCCCCAGGTTGGGGAGAAGCTCTGTCCTCGTGGACATGCTGGGGAGAGACGTGAGCCCATCCAAAGCTGCTGGGAAGGGAGAGAGGGTCTTCATGCCCCGGGAAAGGGATGTCCCAACCCACCCAGCCTGGCTGCTGTCAGGTGAACAAGCCTTTGAATAGAAACCCCCCAACCTCTGCAACGCCAGGGCTCAGATCCACGGGGCTTCCCCCCAGCCCCACGTGCCCCTGAACCCCCTCCTCAGGAGGATAAACACAGAGATGAGCCAAAGGGGCAGGGGGAGCTGGGTGGGGGGAAAAGACATCCCCACTTTCCCAACTCAGCCCTGATTCCTGTTCTCACACATTCCCAAGTCTGATTTGGGGGTAAAGGAGAACAGCACTGGGGCAATGACAGGCAATCCCCAAGCCCCTGCACCACTGTCCCACTGCACCATATCACAACAGACGTGTGGAATGGGGGTCTGAGGCGCAGACCCCACAGGATAGCCTGCCCTGGCCCCCACACCCCCGTGGGTGCAGACACATTCCCTGCATCGCTGGCAGCGCAGCCAGTCCTCTTGCCTTGAAGATGGAGCTATTTTTATCGGAGCTCAAGAGGGATGTTTCCCAGCAACCTGCCGTTCTCCCAGCTCGAACACCAGCTGCTGGACCTGGTGCCCCCTTGCTCAGCCCTCCCCAGCACTGGCGAGGGAAGTGGGGGCCATCAACACGGCTGGAACCCTCTGCTGGGCACCCAGCAGCCACGGCAGCCTGTGGCTGTGGTCCTCCATCAGGGCTAGCTCCACTGGCATCCACCTGCTCCCTGAAAAGCAGGCAGGACCCCACGGGTTTTGTTCGGAGGTGCATTTTAACTCATCCAGGCTGGGACTGCGCCACCATGGAGGGACCAAGGGAGCAGGGCATGGGGTGGGGGGCAAGGGCAGAGCATCCTGCATCCCCCTCAGGGCCAACGGAGGAACCCATCCCTGGTGCTGCAGCGAGGGGGGATGGAGCTCAGGCCCCGCAGGGGCAGAGGGCCGCCACGGCCCCGCCTTGCTGTGTCGGGGTGTGTTGGGCTGTGCAGGCACAGAACAAAGCTGAGAAGAACAAAGTGCAGCTGCAAACGACCACAACACCGTGGGCGAGGGGCTGTGGGCAGCCCTCAGGCAGTTTAACCCTTGCTGCTGGGATTGATGGCCGTGAGGGCACCACAGACACGGTGGGGTGGAGCGTTTCTACACCAAACGCATCATTTTTATAAGAATATGTATATATGTGTATATGTATATATGCATATATATATATATGTATATTTGCACCCAGCAGCCTGGGGTGCAGCCGCCTCCCTGCACAGGGTAATTGCACACGAGGGAGATGTGTTAGAGATGGAGCAAACCCCAAGGACACAGAAGGAAATGTCGTTTGGAATAAGGTTCCTTCCCTTTGCTCCGGCTGGGAGGTCGAGTTACTCCTGTCCCCAGAGCAAAGTGACACAGATCTACTGAGCTGGGTAAGAAGGTCCTCCATGGGTTCAGGGCGTGGAGGGTGACAGGGTCCCCCGGGAGAGGAGCTGGGAGCCAACCCACCCACCAGAAACTCAACTTCATATTCATCTGTCTCTTCCTAATGGGAAAGTGTCTCTGAGTCATACTGACATTTCCCTGGGACAATGGTAATTAAGTACCTGGGTAAGTGAAATCTGCGGTAATAGAAAAGTTAACTTTTCCTAACTACATGAGTGAAAGGCGCGTTCGGCGAGGAGGGGGCCGAGCGTGCCAGGCACCCGCGGAAAGCAGGTGGGAGTTAATGTCAGCTCACGTCACACGGCGCTGCCACTCTGCCCCTGCGCCCCCAGGCCCCCCCACCGAAGGACTCTTCCCCCAGACCAGACAGGGCTCCCCATCCCGGGATGGGGTAAATTGTCCTTGCAGGTGGGACAAGCTCTGCCAGCCGCCGGGGCTGTCCCCAGGCAGAGGGACCGCGACCCAGAGCTGCTGGCGGGAGCATCCCCGGGAAGGCAGTCGCTGTGCTGTGGATCCTCCAGCACCGTCAGCTTCATCCCATTCAGGGACAGGGCTTTTCCAGAAACTCCCAAAACGTTTGCACTCCTGCCTGGCCATGCCGTAGGCAGGAGAGGGAGGTCTTCAGACGCATTTTGTGGGACGTGGGGAGAAACGCCGGGTGGGCGATGCCCGGGGTTTTGCTCCAAACCGCCCGCGGGAGCTGTGTAGCCTCCGATGGAGCGTGACCGCACCGGAGCGAACCGCCGGCGATCGCATCGGCAAAGGGAGCACCGGAGCAGGGGACGGTCAGCGCTGCCCAGGCGGGCGCACGGTGACCTCCCTGCATGGGCAGGAGGCACAAGTGCCACTCGACGGCAGTACAAGAAGCGGCGCTCTCGTAAACACACGAGTCACGCCGCTGCCACCGTCCCCGCCGCTCCAGCCTGCCGAGCGGCACCGGGGGCACGGGGCCGTGGCACGGCCCCCGCAGCACCCCCGGGAGGCGAAGTGGCTCCATTTAAAAACAAATTGAGGTCAAACCACTTGCAGGAGCTGCAGCCGGCGCGGTGACACCACGGGGCAACCTCGCATTGGAGCCGCCCCCGGTGGCTCCGGGGGTCGCCGTCCCTTCCCCGGGGGCACCAGCGTGACGCAGCCGGGAGCTGCTGGGGCTGCATGATAGCAGCGGCACATGGCTCAGCAGTGGGTCAAGAAATCAGGGAATTTTGAGAGCTCCTCCGTGAACCGGCTCTGCAGACGCTGTCTCTGACCGGCCGCAGTGTCCGCTGTCAACGGCACCGCGCGGGGGGCAGGAAAACGAGGGAGAGGCGGCTGGAAAAGTACATTTTGCGGGGTTGGGTCCCCATTCCCTCCCCAAATCCACGGGGAGCGAGACGGCGACGTGCAAAGCCCCGAGCCCGGGGGGCTGTCAGCCACCAGCAGCGCCAGGAGCAGGGTGAGACCCCCGCGCAGCCCGGAGTGGACGGATACTCGTGAAGCCCCCGGCCGGGAAAGTGAAGAGCAATTTGCGGACACTGCGTGGGACAGGGACCTCTGTGGTCCACCCCACCTGCTCGCAGGAGAAATCCCACCAAACCAGCTCCACGGGGAACCAAAACCCAATCCCGCCGGGCCATCCCGGGGGGAAGCACTGCAGCCCCGCGTTCTTCCCCCGGCCCTCGCCGCCCCTCGGGGTCCCGGCATAGGGCGGTCGCCGCGTTCCGCTCTTGGTGACCAGTGCACGTCCCACCACACGGACACCCGGTGGGCGCCGTGCCGCTCCACACCAGCCTGGGGTGCCCCGAAAACTCTCGGTCCCTGCCCGCAGGGCAGTGGGGCGATGCCTCTCGGGATCGCGGCCAATTTCCCGGGGAACTTCCAGCTGCTGATCCCCGGGAGCGGGGTCGGACCGTCACTGTCGGGGTGAGCGCGGCGCCCGGGAGGGACCCCCGAACGCTGCCGAAGCTGTAAAACCGCCCCCGAACCGCGCGTCCGCCCTTTCCCGGTGCGGCTGCACAGCACCGGTGCGCCGAACATTCGGCACCGCGAGGCTACCGCTGGCGCAACGGGTCCCGGGGATTTACCGGGTCCCGAGGATTTATTGAGTCCCGGGGCACCACCCCCTCCCCGGGGAATCACGTCCCTGACAGCACAACCTCCCCGCCGGGTCATCACCTCCACCCTGTGCACCGCCCCCCTCCCCGGTGCACCGAGCTACTGCCGGCGCACCGTGTCCCGGAGCATCGCTCCCCCGGCGGCATCACACGCAGCCCTCCCCGGTGCACCGGATCCCTTGCACCGCACGGCTACCGCTGGTGCCCCGCTCCGCCGAACCCCCCCCCCCGGGGCATCCCGCCCTCCCGGTGCGCCGCCCGTCCCGGGGCGGTGGGTGGGGGCGGGTCACCCCCCGCCGTTACATAAGGGGTTACGTCAGGGCGCGCGGCCACGCTCTTATCCCACCGCCGCTGCCACCGCCGCTCCCCCACCCCGCCCATTCACACGCCACCGCCGCGCCCGGCCCGGAGCCCCCGCCGGCGCTCCCCAGGTGAGCTCCGCGGGCCAGGCCCGAGCCCGCACCACCTCCCCCGGGCCGTAGCCGGGGGGGAAGGACGGAGGGACGCGGGGGGAACCCGCGGTGGACGCCAGGGCCCCCATGACCGGCCTGTTTACACCGGCGCGGCGCGTACCACCGTGGCGGGGGAGCGGGAGGGGCCTGCCGCCGCGCTGAGCCCTGGCCGCGCTGAGCCGCGCTGGCGGCGCCGCGACCCGGTTACCGCGCCCGGGGCGGAAAACCCGGACCTCCCTTTCCGAGTAGGGGGCCGGCACCGGGGAGAGGCCGAGCCCCGTTGCGGCGGC
>NW_024580668.1:7072452-7147418 GCF_017639235.1 Corvus kubaryi | reverse complement strand
TGGCGGCGGCGGTGGCGGGGCCGGGCAGCGGCGGCGGCGGTGGCCCGCGGTACAGCCTGCTGGCCGAGATCGGCCGCGGCGCCTACGGCGTGGTGTACGAGGCGGTTTCGGGCCGCAGCGGCGCCCGGCTGGCGGTGAAGCGGATCCGCTGCGACGCTCCCGAGAACGTGGAGCTGGCTCTGGCCGAGTTCTGGGCCCTGACGAGCCTCCGGCGGCAGCACCCCAACGTGGTGCGGTTCGAGGAGTGCGTCCTGCAGCGGCACGGCCTGGGGCAGCGCATGAGCCACGGCAACAAGCGCAGCCAGCTCTACCTGCGCCTCGTCGAGACCTCCCTCAAAGGTACCGGCACCCCTGGGGCACCCCCGGCACGGCCCCAGCGCCCTCTTAGGGCACCTCCCGGGCTGCCCTGCCACGCCCAGGGCCTCCAGGGTCTCTGTCCCTGACACCCGTGTCACCCATTCCTACCCCTGCGCACCTGGATTTGCCACCTCCCCGCTGCCTCAATGACCCCCACACCCATCCTCCTGCCCCACTCCCACGTTACACCCCTCTGACCAGGTGACCGCCGGGATGCCCCATGCAGGACGTCTTGGTGTTGTCTCCCTTCCCCACGGACACCCTTCCACAGTACCCGCACCTCAAGCACTGCTGCTGCCCTTGCTTGCTCCCCATCGCCCTATTGCTCAAATCCCTCGTGGGCATTGTCTGTGCTCAAGAGCACCCAAAGCTCCCCCCAGCTCTCATAATGCCCTTCTCCCCACCTTGACTCACTGCTTTTCCAGAGTAACTGGGGTCTCCCCACTGTGCAGGCATCACCCCTGCAGTCTTAGGGTCCCCTCTGGGGTATCTGCTCTAGGCTTGCTCCCATCACCCATCTTTGTCCTGTCCTGCAGGGCTCCCCACAGGATCCCTCTGCTGCCCTTCTTTGCTGCCACCCACCCTGAACACACCTGGGGAGTCCTTGTCCTGGACCCTGTGCCACCCCCTGTACTCTCCCTTTCCTGTATGCTGCTCCCAGGAAACCATTCCCTAAACCCCACCCATGTCTTGCAGCAATGCCATGGGCTCCCTCCGTGTGCCCTGCAGTCCTGCCCCCAGTCCTGACGGGCCCTGTTGTTATCTCCAGGCTCAGACCCAGCCCCTGGGGGACATCCCTGTGTGCTGGACCCCTGGCCAGCACTGACCTCCTCCTCCCTTACACCTCAAATACTGAGGCTCTGTCTGCTATCCTGACCTGTGCCATAGCTCTCACACATCCCTCGGGAACCTTCACAGCCTGTGCCCCAGTTACACCAAGGGGACATCTCCCCCTCTCTGCCCGATGCGCTGTCCCATCTCTGAGCACCCCAAGGCTGCCCCCTGTTATGGCTCAGGCTCTCACAGCTTTAGGACTGTCCCCATGTTCCCCCATTGCTGTCTCTGTGGGAGCAGCCCTGGAAGCACTAATGCCTGTAGCCTGGGCTGATACCCCCATTTTCCCCTGGGGTCCCTCAGCATCATGGGGCTGTCAGGGGTCACCTTCTCCTGTCACAGCCAATGACTGTGATGGTGACATCTCTAAAATGCTCCCTCCCTCCCTTTGCTCCCTTCGCTGCTTGTCAGATGCAGCTTTGCCAATGTGCCGTGAAGATGTGGAAAAATACTGGAGCCCTGTGCCCCCTGTGCTCATCCCAATCCTTCCTTCCCCAAACTTGTGTGTTGGGATTCCTGTCAGCTCCTTGGGGAGCTCAGTCTCCCTGTGCCCCCCAGTGTAGGCAGCCCCCAGGCCCCCTGCCAGGCACAGAGCTTGTGCAAAGCTCCTGAGATCTGTCCTCTGAGCAAACCTATGGCTCTGGCTGTCCCTGCCTTGCCTGTCCCCTCTGTATCCCTGGTGGGAAGATATGTCCAGACCTGCCTGGCTCTCCCCATGCATCCCAGCTCCTGCTCTTCCTTCACACAACCACCCAAGGGAGGCTCCCTGAGAAGGGCAGTGTCCAAATTCCTGTGCAGCCAGGGCACATAGCTCCCTGGGAGAGGAGCCAACTCTTCCCTTTGGGTGTGTGTCCAGCCGTAGCATGTGTGGGGGGTTCTGCCCCCCTCTGTCATGTTGCACACCCCGAGGAGAGGTGGCTTGGCTTGGGGAAGCTCTTGGGTAGCTGGAGGTGCCCCATCTCCAGGTGGAGAAGGAGACCCATAGATGCCCCATCTCTAGGTGGGGGTTGAGCCTCCTGAATTCCCAGCAATGGGAAGGGCTTTGCCTGCCCTGGTCCTGCTGCAGCCCCTTAGAGGGGAGCCGAGCTGGACTCTGCATCCCCAGCCTGGAGCAGTTTGACTCCCCAAACCAAGCTGGAGCACATTCTCCCTTCCATTTGCCTGGCTGCCCTCGGGGCTGTGTTGTGCCGGGCAGCCTGTGCTTGCTGCTTTCCCAAGCCTTGGGTCTGATAGACATAGATAAATATTTTCAAAGCAAAAGCTGGAGCTGGATGAGCCCCGCAGGTCTCCTGCTCTCCTTCCCTGGCGGCAGCAGCGCTGGAGCTGTGGCGGTGGCCGTGGAGCTGTGCTGCCGTGCCATTCTGCACGACCGGAGCTGGGCTATTTACAGGCCAGCACAGATGCTGTGCCAACGTGCTGGGGCTCAGGGCACAGTGAGGATTAATCCGAGACTTTCTGAATCAGGAGCACAACTGTCGGGATACCAGGCGGGGTTTGGTCTCAGCTATGGCGCGGAGCCTGAACGTTTATCATTTTAACGAGGTGTGGAGTAATTAAATTTAAGGGCAGGATGTGTAAAGGAAGGTGAAAGCTCGGCACTGAGCTGGAGGAGAGGCACATACCCGTGCAATGTGCTCGGAGCCCTGACACAGGAGCACCTCCAGGGCTTGTGCACATCACGTGCCCCTCTTGCTCCTAACCCACAGCAGTGACAGCTGCCTTAAGTGAACAGGTATAAGGTGTGGCTTCCTGCTCCTCCCATGCCATCTGTGGCCACCAGCCTGCTACCAGCACTCAGCCTCACTCGTGGGCTGCCCTGGTGTCACCCATATGTGTTGCCATCATTCCAACCACCCAGAATTCCATGCTGCTAGCTCCCATCTCTCTGCTGCTGCCTCCTTGCACAGAGGGAGTCAGAGGTTATGTGTGGTGGTGGGCACTGGGATGCTGCTTCTGCTCTCATTAGATTTTTATTTTCCCTGTGAAGCTAAGCAAATTAGCATGCTGCTAATGAGCTCCCAGGATGGGGTGGGGGAGGTGTGTGTGTGCTGCTGGAAGGATGGAGTGTGAGTGTGTTCCATCCTGTGTTTGGGCAGGGAGCACATGGGGATGCTGGCTTGGTGATAGAGAACAGGTCCAGCCTGTCATTGGCATCTCCTCAGCTCTTGACTGCTTGTCTTCAGTTTGCTAACATCTCATCTTTAGGGAGCATATTGCCAGCTCTTTATGTTTAAAGCTGTTTGTTTTGAAGGCAGGAAGATGATTTAACAACTAAAACACTTTCAGATTATAGAAAGAAAATGAGGAAATATTACTTTTGGCTTAAGCCTCTACTTGCAACACTCCACCCAAAGTGAAGTGCCTGGTGCTCACAGCTACTGCTGGATCCCCATCATCTTTCCTGCTCTTGCTGAGGTTCAGGGGCTAGGTTTTAAATCAGAGCCTTCCTTATGCTGAAAACAAGCCTTGACTTGTCGGAGCTAACAGTTCCTGGCTGCTGCTGAGCCAGTGTTTGAGCCACTTCCTCTGGGAAGGGGCTGCCAGCAGTGCTGTGTGGATGCTCCCACCTGGCTGTGTGTGAGGGATGTGGGGCTCTGCTGTGCTCCCTGTCATGGTTTGATTCCTGGCAGAGAAGAGCCAGACCCTTCAGCTCCCTGTGTTGGGGCTGTATGGCTGCAGAGGGGAGCAGGAAGGCTGAACCCTGTGTCCTGCTGTGATGTCACTGGGGTTTAACAAATCAGAGTGGTGGCAGCTGTGTGAGCTGGGGCTGTCCTGGCTGTGCCAAGGTCTCTGCTCCCAGGACAAGCAGCCTCTCCTTAAGTTTCCATGCTGTCATGCCAAAAGTGGCTTGCACCAGAGAAGCTGCTTTTCCTGGTCAGCATTTTGGTCTCCAGAGCCAAGCTGTCCTGTGCTGCTCCCAGCTGGCCCTTGGGCTTTCATGCTGAGCCCCCTTCCAGCCAGATGAGACCTCCGAAGTGCACCCTGTACCCTGTGTATCTCCACCCTGTTCTTTCATCCCCCAGATCTAACCTTCAGACCTAACCTCAGCAAAAGATGGCCGAGGATAGGGAGGTGCAGCCAAATCCTTCTGTTGTGCAGATTTCCATTTCCATAACAGTAGCCATGGATACAGACTGTTTGTGCAAATAACCAATATTCCCACCCACACTGATTGCTGACCAGTGCTGGGTGTCCCTGGTAGTCCTTGGCTTTACCTGCTGCTGGAAGTTTTTTGCTTTCCCAGATGCTCTCTAGGGCTTTGCTCGAACAAAACCCAACTTTGTCAAATGGGTGGAGTTATTTCACTGCTTTCAAAAACACTTGAGTTTGGCTGTGGGACTTTTTAACTATGGCAGAGGTGAGTGGTATCCTCCAGCTTCTCTCTTATGGTGCTTGAGGATTAAAAAAATCAGTTTCTAGAGCAAAATGATGCTCTGGTGGTGTGTGCAGGCTCTGCCAATCACCTGGGTGCTCTCTGGAGGAGACTTGGGGTCTGACAGTGGGGTTTGCATTCCTGGCATCAGCTAACAGGATGGGTCTGTTGCCAATGCCCCCTGGGGCATCCTGGCAGCCCTGGGGAGCACCAGTGGCAGACATGGCTCCATTAGCTGATATGATGCTGTTGTGTTCTTCACATGTTTAATTGATGTGCAGGAGAGTCCTTCCCTAGGTAGGAGTTTTATGGAGTAAAGCCTAGATTTAATGGACCAGCCCTGACATGCTCTGAGTTTGAAGAGCTCAGTTTGATGTCTGGTGAAGGAAGAAGCTGTTTGGGGTGTAATACTGGGTAGTATGAGCAGTTATAAGTGTGGCTGAGATTACACTCAGCAAACATTGTTTGTGGCTTGGACCTCTAGTTTCCTCTCATTAAAGACTTGTTGGCACTTAATGAAAGCTGGATGAAGTGGCAGAGTTTTCCCAGCACAAATGCAATCCTTAAATGCACAAATTCCGTCTGGGAAGACCCAGTGGGCCATAGGGCTTGGACACTGGTGTGACCACTCTTGGCAAGACTGTGCTGGCACAGTTTTAAGGGCTGTGATTTACTCCCTGTGTGCAGTTCCAGTAAAGTGTATGGAATGAGCCAGCCTTTGCCTCTTGCAGCAGAGCTCAGATGGGAGAGGAGGCATTCACAGAACTGATTTTTCTCCTGTAGACTCACTGCTAATTGTGCTTTTAGCCTCTGCTGCTTTGGCTGTCAGAGCCTGGGGAGAATGGCCTGGTGGTAGGACTGAAGAAAATATGTTCTCTGTACTTTGCTGGGAGGAGGTCCCTGAGCCGGTTCCCAGCAGTGATTTGGATAAACATGGTGCTGGTGTGTTGTGCTCAACAGGATCCCAAAGCACGTGAAGGCACAGCAGTGCCAGCATCACTGGTGCCTTGCAGTGCAATAGGTCCCAGTCACATTCCCAAAGCCTTTGCTATCCACATAAACCAGACCTGTTGTTCCTCACCCACCCTGGGTCAGTATGGACTTTGTAATGTGTCTGAAAAACCCACTCTTTTATCCCTTTTGGTCAGGTGAGAGGATCCTGGGCTATGCAGAGGAGCCTTGCTACCTGTGGTTCGTCATGGAGTTCTGCGAAGGGGGAGACCTCAACCAGTACGTGCTGTCCCGAAGGCCCGACCCAGCCACCAACAAGAGCTTCATGCTGCAGCTGACCAGTGCCATTGCCTTCCTGCACAAGAACCACATTGTCCACCGGGACCTGAAGCCTGACAACATCCTGATAACTGAGAAATCTGGCACCCCTGTGCTCAAGGTGGCCGACTTCGGGCTGAGCAAGGTCTGCGCTGGCCTGACTGCTCGGGGCAAGGAGGGTGGGCACGAAAACAAAAACGTGAATGTGAACAAGTACTGGCTGTCCTCAGCCTGTGGCTCTGATTTCTACATGGCACCCGAGGTCTGGGAGGGACACTACACTGCCAAGGCTGACATCTTTGCCCTCGGCATCATCATCTGGGCCATGATTGAGAGGATCACTTTCATTGATGCCGAGACCAAGAAGGAGCTGCTGGGGACTTACATCAAGCAGGGGACTGAGATCGTGCCCGTTGGGGAAGCGCTGCTAGAAAACCCAAAGATGGAGCTGCACATCCCTCAGAAACGCAGGACTTCCATGTCTGAGGGGATCAAGCAGCTCTTGAAAGACATGTTGGCTGCTAACCCGCAGGATCGACCTGATGCCTTTGAGCTTGAAACCAGAATGGACCAGGTTACATGTGCTGCTTAAATTCAGGGCAGGGCACTGCTGTGCTTTGCAGCTGGGTAAGTGATTCGCACTTTTTGTCTTATTTCTGTTGGCTGTACTGGCCCAATAGTGCACTTTGTAGTGACACAAAGGAGTCTTTTATGTTTCTAGAGCTATTTCTATAGTGACTCATCAGAGCACTGCTTCTGAGATTGTTTTCATCTATTCTACTGCAAAAATAAAGCAGAGGTGAGAAATAGAATTAGCAGCTGCACATCCTGTCACCGCCCGAGGGCCCAGTGGAGCTGGAAGGGCTGGGCAGGAGCCCTGCTCCTCAGAGGTCCTGGCTAGTGGCTGAGACAGGCTGGGGCACAGCAGAGAGAGACCTGCAAGCACTTGCTATAAGCTTTAGGGACATCTGTCTCTCTCAGGAGCAGGGAGGGATCTGCCAGGTCTGCCTCTCCTGCTGTGTGATATAATTTCCACGGTCTGTGCTGGGAGCAGCTCCCTGTCTAGCACCATCCCTCTCCCCTGTGACACTTGGAAAGGACACCTCAGGGCTCAGCTGGCTTAGTGAGCAGGCACCAAGTGGCACATCTGTCTTGGCACAAAACTCTTTGCTTTCACCTACAAGGCACGTGGGTCCATCTTGTGGCTCTGTTTCATTTCCCTATTAAAGGCAGGACTTCCCTTTGGTGTGAATGTCAGTGGCCCAAATCCAGGAGATGCTTTGGTCTCCAGCATCTGTGTTTGTAGACCTGTGTCTACTCAGGAAGGAAGCTTAAAAACAGCTCTGCTCAGACTGAGCTCAGCTCTGTCCAAGCAGAGTCCCCTCTCTTCTCTCCCCCTGCTAAACAGTCTCAAGCTCTGAGGTCCTGATCCTGAGGCCTGGGTGGTCACACATGGTCTGGAAGGACCCCCAGGGTGTGGGGTAGCTGGTGGTGTCACTAACCAGTGACACGGAAGGACTGGGAGGTGTTGCCTACACAGCAAAGCTGTCTGTAAACAGGAGCTGTTACTAGGGGTTCTCCCAGTCAAACATTTCAATGAAACTGAAGATTACCAGGGGTGAGGCTGACGTCTTTCCAGCCCACATCCTTTCTCAGCCTCCTGCAGAGCTGCCTGCCCATCACTGGTCCCAGGAGATCTCTGACAGCCTGCCTGTGTCAGGTGGTGGCATCACAGCTTGGGCCCCAGCCCTCACCTCGCCCTGAAACCACACAGAGCCAGCTGGACTGGAGCTGACCATGGATGTAAGAGGGCAGAGAGGGAGGAAACCATTTCCCTGGCCACCTGATGGCTGTGTGCCTGGCCAACTCTGAGAGCAAGCCCCCAGCAGCAGGTGGTGGGGAAGGTGGTGGCATTTCGGCTGGTTTTGCTAAAACCCCTCATTGCTGCCACCTGAGGGTTCCTGAGCTTATGGAAAAGGATGTGGTGCCTGACTCCCCCTCTCTCTGTGTGCCCAGGTACACTCTGTGCTGTACGTAGAAAAATAGGGATATGGAAATGAAAAGAGCTATTGGGTTGGTCTTGTTCTTCTCTGTTGGTTTGTCCAAACTGGTCCACAGACCATCCCCTCTGCACTCTTCCAGGCACAAAATATTTAACACCCATCTCAAGTGTGAATAGCTGATTCGAGCACTGCTGCCTGGGGCTGGATACTGGTCCCAGTGCAAGTGTGGGCTGGGATTAGGGTGGGGGTGTGAATCTGCGGAAATATGAGCCCTTAAGATGGGTGTGCTCCAGCCCCGGGGAAGAGCAGACACCCGGCCTTGTGCCCCGGGGCGAGGTGCAGGGCTGGTGGGGATGTGGGAGCAGCTCTGCCGCACGTGGAGGGTCAGGCCGGGCTCTGCCATCTGCGCTGGCTCTGTGCTGACACGATGCTGCTGCGTTATGCAACCAGCCCCTGCCCTCGGGGGAAAATTCATCCTGCGCAGATCTGCGGAATAGTACATGAAGGGATAACAAACACCGAGGGGACAGTCCTACCCCACGGCTGTTTGCTCAAACCCAGCTGCCTCCTGCAGCCCCCCCCACCCCACTCCATCCGTGAGTCTGCACCGATCGCTCCATCGTGACACAGCTGCAGTAGCCAGGGATGCTCTTACATAACCCAACCTGCCACATGGAGCGTGATCGCTTGGCCCAGATAGAGCCCAGCGCCAGCCATATGTTCCCTGCAAACCCAGAGTATTCCTCTGCCTCACTCGTGGGACAGCCAGAATATTTGGTGGGTTTTGCGGTGTAGTTGTGCATTCACATCAGCCTTCTTCTGGATGCTATTAAATGCAAATCTTAAATTGGAAACCTGCTTGAGAAGCTTAAAATGGGATTTAGAGCAAGGCCTGAATTCTGCTCTCAGGTAATTTTAGTTGACCGAGAAACTCATGTAACCTCTTCCAACTTATTTGTGGCACTGGTGTGTAGCTTTGCTATGCTGGGTCATGCAGCGGATTCTTCCCCAGGACAGTTCAGACCTGCTCAGCCTTGGGTTCATGTCATAACCTGGAAAACTGTAACCCTCCCTGACCCAGGGAATCGGATTTTTGCTTATTCTTTGCTATGCCACTGACCTCTTCAGATTTCGCTTCATGTCTCAGCAGCTTCGCCTTTAGTTCTGCCACGGATGCTGCACGCACCTGACAGCTTCATGCTCTGTTACTCTCCCAAAATGCAGATAGGAAATGTCAGTTCTCAGACAGGAAAGTGTTTTTGGCTTGGTTTATGCAGGACACTGAGGTGGAGATGACTCATTATCTCCTTGTGCTTCCCACTGTTGGTGGCCCTGGGGCAATAGTTCTAGCAGAGGTAGGCAGCATTTCCCTGGGAAAAACGAAGGTATTCTCTTTTTAATTTGAACGCTGCTTCCCTACCTTCTCCAAATGTTTACATAAAGCCAAGTTTATCTACAACTCCCTAGAGTTGTTGGCAAAAACTGCCTTTTGGGCAAAGAGGACAAAAGCCTTTCTAGTACAATTAGGGAGTGGCTGGGTTGTGCTGGGTATTTGCTGATGGGTCTCTTTGACTGTGTGATAGCCCAGCACTAACTGCACTGCACACTGGGGAGTATTTCACCCCTCCTTCCCAGTACTGGAAAGCTAGGACAACTCTCCTTTCCTGCAGTGTGAACATCTTTCTTTCTATGTCACCTTTGTAGTTGCCTTCCAGATTCCCTGGGGCTTGTGAGGGGCCTCCCTGAGATGCTGCTCCAGTGGGATCCTCTGATGGGGTGGGTTTGTGCAACCCCTTAGACAAGTTGCAGAGGCACAAGGGTACAGTGGCAGTTTCACCTTTTGCTGCTTACTGCAGTGACACAGGGGCCTTGGCCACAGAAACACAAGGGGGGTGAGTACAGCATCACCCACCACTGACAATTATGTGTTTAAGAAACTTTGTAGTTTTGATTCACACAGGACATCAAACCACAATGGTTGTGATCAGTGTAGAAGGCAGCTTGTTCTGGTAGATTGTATTCAATGATATTTTCACTGTGCATAAAACAGTTGGTCTGATTTTGGGTGGATGCTAAGATGAATGGCAAGAATCTGTGCAGGCTGCAGCATCTCAGGGGCTGTCATGAGCAGGAAGGTGTTCAATAGCTGTGGCCAGCCTGGTTCTCTCCAGCACTCCTCTGTCACTGGGTTTGATTATTCCAGTTTCAGCTGAAAGTGGCTGTTTGCATTTGCATTGTTCTGCTCTTTGCATTTCCAACGTGCACCAGGAACTGATGCTGAGCAAGCTCATCTGCTCACCCTGCATGATGGTGTCTGTCCTGGCCAGAGCTCTCTGGTGCTGTGCCCAGCCACTCCCAGCACTGCTGATAAACTGCTGCCCTGTGGAATTTTGGAGCTGGAGGACAGACAGGGATCAGGGACGCAGCAGCAGCTCTGAGAGCTGTCAGTGAACATGGGCTGCTGCATCATGTTAGATCTTGTCTGTTAGTATCACTCAGCTCAAGTTTTACTCACTGGCCAGTTAAAGGACAGCAATTTCATTCCTAAAACAATGTTGGTTTTGACTTTGGACTGTTTTTTGTGTAGTTTGTGGATCTTGGCATGGACAAAAGCCACAGGACAGTAAAAGCAGTGTCAGTTCCTCTTCTCAGCCGTAACAGTGAATGCAGCATCACAGGGGCCACCCCACAGAGTGGTGATACCCTTCTGGGCAGTGTTGATTCTACCTGGGGTGAAATGAGGCCCTGAGGGTGACCTGGACCATGTCACTTCTGGCCAATTGTGTTAGTGTTTGCTCACTGTCACCCCTGCTTTGCCTTCTGGGGGAGGTCACTGCGGTTGGATTTAAGGATTCACCCAAGGAATGCATCACAAGTATAGGTACAGAGCACGAGGAAAGGCTCAGGAGATAAATCAGGCACTCAGCCCCCTTCCCTCGCACTCTGTGTTCCCACACAGGGGCAGATGACGTGGTTAACACGAGGAGGTGATGGGTTATCTCTCCCTCCTCTGCACTGAGTCCTCTCTGCCCTGCAGACCCCTCTGTGTGACCCCCACATTGGTGTCATCTTGCGTGCTGGGTGAGGGCTCCACGGGCTGCTGGTTCACATCCTGCTGATGCCGAATGAATGTTCGAGCTGATTAAAACTATAAGTGGCATCAGTGGAGGGATTAAAAGCTCCTGAACAAGCCCCTGCAACAATGTGCGTCAGTGGGGTGAGCTCTCCTGTCTCAGAGCAGTGAGCTCAGGGCTGCTCAAGCAAGCGCCTTCCCTGAAAATGCTCCTACTCCAGGGAAGCACAAACAGAAACACTGCCCTACTTGCTAATGAAGCTGCACAATAGGAGAAATCTTCCAGGAGAATCCCTCTGTGTTTGCCCTGACCCAATGTCTGTGTGCCTCTTGCCTCCTCAAACAGAAAGGCTTTATTCCAATGGCAGCCTGCAAAAGTGGCATCCCTTGGTTAACCTCTCCTGAAAAGGAGTGTGGCCCAGGACCCTGCCTTCTGCTCTGAGCAGCCTCGTCCTTTAGAAATGTGTTCCTCAGGCAGGGATTTCTTTAATGAGATTTCCTAGGACTAAGGGATTGGAGTAATTTGCTGGGCAGATGCATTTTTTCTGCAGCAGGTCTTTCCCACTGCTCCCTTGGTGTCTCTACAGAGCCCCTCGCCCATCCCTGGTGGAGTGGGACCTGCCCCTGCTGAATGGGGGAACTAAATCCACCCCCCACATTTTTTTTTCCATGTCACTGTCTGAGTTTAGAGCTCATAGACCACCCCTGCTGCTTCCCACCACAGCTGCTGCCCTTGGCTCTGCTGGTGCCTCCTTGAGTTTGGGACATCCTGAAGGATGTATTTTCAGTACAGAAGTGACATCACGTGTACATGTGCTGTTCTTCTGCTGTCCACAGGGAATCTTCTGGGTTGCACACAAATTGTGTGGAAAACACTGGTAGCTTATGTGCAGAGTTGAGCATTCCCATGTCCCTGAGCTTGGAGGATGGGCGGGTGTCAGGGCTGTGGATGAATGGGTGCAGCACCCTTGCTGCTACAGGGACCATGGAGGTTGTTGTGTGTTGAGACTTTGGCCTAAGCAGGGATTGATGCAGCAAATACCTGTCTGTTCTAAAATCCCTGGCACTGAGCATCCTTGTGGGCTGAGCTGTGAACCTATCCTGCTCTGCTTCCAGTTGCACCAACCTGGATTTTACCCACCTTTTGCAGAGCTGCTCGCGGTGTCTGAGCTGCTGCTGATGCAGGGGATGAGCAGTGCAGGGCAGCTCCAGGGTTGCAGCTTGTTCCACCTTTCCTGATAGAGAACAGGGAGCCGTCACTCACAGACACATCACATGGACTCTCAAGGCCAGGCTCTGCCGTGGGAACACTTGTCCTTGTTCCAGCAGGACTGTCACTGCGGGGAGCTGTGTGGGATGGGGCTGTGTTGTGGGGAGGTGCTCAGCCCCAGCCAGCCTGTCCCAGCTCAGCTCCCGCCTGGGGCAGCTGCATACATGCTGTCCTTGGCAATGTGCTCTATGCACTGCTGTCTGAGTCCCTCTGGGGAAAAAACTGACTCTAAACTGAGCCCAGTTCCTATCTGGATCGATAGCAAAAGCACTGGGCAGTAGAGAGATGTGGCAGCACTCGTTTTGGACTAACTGGGATCAGTGGGCAGGTGGCAGGAGTGGTGTCCTACACCCCTTCCATCCAGCAGCCAATGCCTGGAGTCATAATGTAGTAACTGGGGCAAACCACTGACAAACCTGACCTCTTTCTCCTCTCTTGTTTTCTCTTGCAGATTTATTTACCAGGGACCCATAATCTCCATTATTTACGTGCAACAAGGATGTCAAAGATAAGGGAAGATGATGATACAGAAGATCCCTGGTCTGCAGGATCTCTGGCAATGTGAAATCTTTGGGTGTTACTTTTTTGTGTTGGGAAGGGGTGTTGTGGGGGTGTGGGAGGGGGCTGGAGGAGCCTGTGGAAGAACACAAGCTGGCAGCTGTCACATTCATGAGACTTTGAAACAAGATCCAGAGAGCAGAGCTGCCCGTGCCCAGCCCTCCCCATGTCTCCTGTGCTGCCGTTTGATTTAGTAGATGTTTCTAGGGATGTGGTTCCATAAGGAAGTGGGAATCAGCAGCCTGATGGTGAGGTGTGCTGCCAGGCACCAGCTCCGAGTCCAGCTGGGCACAGTTTTGGGTTCAAAGCTTTTGATTTTGCCTAGGGAAAATGGGAGCTGAGTGCTGGCTAGGTTTGCCTCGGGAGTGCAGTGCTTTAGGAAAAACGAGTCTCTTGGACCACATGTTGCAAGCAGCTAAATAACCTCATAGCCAGGCAGCCCCTGAGTAGGTGGTGCTGCCCAGGCTATGAGCAGCTGACATTAGGATAGAGTAGGATAAACAAGCTGGAAAGCCATTTGGCAAAGCAGGTCTTCCCAAGCTGGATTTCACTATCATCTTTGTTACTGTTTTTCTATACAGAGGGAACTGGGGAGCTGCTGAGTACATTTTCAGGTTGACATCATCTGAGTACAAGAGAAACAGAAAGCAGTCCACTTCTCTGATCCATTTAATGCCAAACTTCAGTCGATAGGAACAATGCTGGGGAGAGAAGGAGGTTTGGCCTTAATGGCTCATGGGCTGGATTCTATCCTCCCACAGGACACTTTTCCCTGCTAGCTAATGATCTCCAGGAAGCAAAAGGCAATGCTGCTGTTCAGGGTGGGTTACAGTACAGCACAGCTCAGGTCAGGAGATTGGAACCTCAGGCTGAGCAGTTTATACTCTATTTCCTTGCCTGTATTTGAAGCAAAACTCCTATTCTGGGGCTGCCCTGTGTTGATGATCTTTAGACTTTGCTCACTGTAAATGCAATGTAAAGCACCACCTCTTCTCCACCCTGCAGCTTCTGAACCACCTAAGATGTTTCTTAGCAGGTGAAATCACCCAGCAGTGGTTTGGGAAGTGGGCTGGTCTGACCCAGCATCACTCCTGAGCTGCTGGGGTGCTCAGTCTGGAGCTGGCCATGGCCATGGGCAGGAGAGGGTCCCCCTGGCCCCCTCATCCCTGGCTGTGGGAACTGGTCCTTGCCTGCACTTTCCTCTGCCATCACTGGAAGGTTCCTAACTGGCAGCACCTCCATGTATCTCCTCAGTGTACTTTGCTGACCTCACAGGAAGGAACGGAAATCGAGGAAATTCAGGTGGGCTAAGGCAGAGCAGGGAAAGGATGGAGGGGCTTCTTTCTTCTCTTCCGTCTTTTCCAGGACATAAAGCTAAAGCTGTGGCTGCAGGAAGGCCTGGTCCCTCTTAGGAGGACTAGAAGTCTCCAGACTGGCTGGCTGTGACTTGTGAAGGTTTGGACAGCACAAATGCAGCACCAAGCCCTTGTTCTCACACTGCTCTAGTGTTTGTCCCTAGGGATGCTTCTGTGTACTGCAGCTGGGTGGGATTCCTGCAGCTTCCTGTGCTGCATCCCACGGGAAGGGGAGAGTGAACCCTTTATCTCACAAGTGCAGTGTTAGTGCCCTGATCACTGGACCATCCTTCCTCCACCTGGCAGAGCCTTTGCTCCTGACTGTTACAGCTGTTCTAACTGAACCCTGGCCTGAACAGGTGCAGTAAGAGGGCTTTGTCCTCCAAGCCTTGGCTTTCCCTGCTGGAATGGCATCTCAGCAGGCATAACTTTGCAGCTGAAGGGAGCTTCCTAGCAGGAGGAATACCAAGTCTGAAAGGCAGGAGGTGAAGCTGGAAGGCAGTGAGTGAGTTGCCTTGTTCCTCTCAGGACAGGAGTGAGTCCAGCAGGCCCTGGGAGGGCCAGCCCTCTTGGTCCACTGCTGTTTCAGGCCATCTTCAAACCACACGTCTCCACCTCAGCTTTTGCATTGCAGATGTGTTTTTCAACAGCTTGATGTTAGTGAGCTAGACCGTAGTGCCTTACTTAGGATTTAGCAAACACTTCCAAGGAGGAGTCCTAGGGCTGCTAGCCTTTGGCCAATGTGGATGTTTCCCTGATTAGTTTGTCCTTTTAAGAGCATTTCTCTCTGATATTGCTGCTGTGTTCAACTCCCCAGACTATACAGGAACCTGCTTTGTGTTTACAGCTCCCCACATCTCTCCTCCAGTTACCTTGGCCCAGACCAGCACTCCCTCTAGAACAATGTGGGAACGGGGAACAGCTCAAACCTGCATATGCTGTGGGATGGAGAATGTTCAGCCTTCTCTTCCCAGGTGGGTCTATCCGGCCTCACCTGCCCAGCTCCTGCAGGCCACTCTGCTGTGGATGTTTGGCACTAGGATGTGTCACTGGGAAAATCCAAACTTAAGAAAGCAACACAGAGTCTGTGGCCCTTTTCCCAGCCCAGGGCCAGGCTGTCTCTGTCTCTTCCTGGCTGCAGTGAAGCTGAGCATGCAGGTGCTGGGGGTAGCTGGTTGGTGTGGGGGGAGCCAAGCCCCCCTTGCAGAACTCTCCAGGCTCGTGCGGCCCCAGATGGTGCCCACGCCAGGGGAGTGATTGTATGAAACTGTTTACTTCTGATTTTGCTGTTTACAAAAGGGATGTGGGGTGGGTGGGGGGAACAAGCCAAGCCTCAGGAGGATTGAGAAATGTGTTATCTGCACCAGCCTGCAGCAAGGCTGACAACACTGGCATCATGCAGGTGTCATGGGGATCTCCCAGCCAGCTTTTGGTCCATGGGGAGGAAAGCAGAGGTGGCTCTAGTCTAGAGGGGTTAGATTAGCTCCCCTATATCCCCTTACTGCTGTGTTTGAGGTTCAGCAGTGCTAGTGACAGATAAGAGTTACCCCTGTGGTCTTCCTTTACTCCTCAGGACCCAGCTCCTTCACATATCACGGGCTCCCAGAGCCTTTCTGGAGCAATAAGATGTAAAACAAGCATTACCATCGTTGTGGAAATCCTCCGTTGTGTGCGGTGTCTGTCTCCTCCGTATGCAGTACGAGTCTGGGTTTAAGCCTGCCAAGTGTCACGGGGCAGCTGCTTCAGGGCACAAGCTGGGATTCGTTTCCCTGGGCTTTCTGCAGGTCAGGAGAACAGGGAAACACGCTGCTGCTTTCCTTCCTTACCCAGGCCTGTGCTGCTCAAGCCTCACACTACAGCTGCCCAGGGCAAGGGTGCTCCTGGTCCCTTTTTTGGCAGTGCTGGCATGGGATGGGTGTGCGGAGCTCAGCGCTGTGCTCTGCTCCTCACAGCCCCCAGCCCATCAGCCAGGGCAGCACTGGGAAAGCAGAGTCCCCATTTCCTTGGCACCAAGATTCAGCCAATGCTTGTGCCACTGGTGTGGGAAGAGTTGTGCCAGTGGCTCCTGTGCTCCTCAGCTGGTTACAGGCACATCCCAGCGTGTGGGCCCTTCATGTCCAGAAGCATTTCACACTTCAGGGCAGGGTGTCTGGGGTGGTGGGTGTAGCTAGAAGGGAAGTGCAGGGAGCTGCTCTCTTCCAGCTGTGATCTGCCAGATCATTTCTCTGCAGCCTGCCCAAATGCTTTTAGTCCTGAGGGTGTGTCTAGGCTGCTGAAAGAGCTCACGGGGGCCACACAGGAGTGCCTGGTGTCCCCATCCTGGCGCCTGCTCCCTTCACAGCAGCTGCCCAACCCAGCATGAGCCTTCAGCTCACTCACCCAGCAGGAAACAGCAGCTTTGCAGGGTGAGCTGCTTCACTACCACACCACCGGGGGTGCTGGGTGAGCCCCAGGACAGGGGCACTCTGCCCCAGCCCTGCTGAGGGCTCCCCCCACTCCTCACAGCTCCTGTGATGAGCTAGCAAGAGCAGAAGGCTTAAACCCAGACTCTAAACTAAAGATAATATTAGTAAATTAATCTGTATTTTTCTTTTTTTTTTTCTTTTTTGCACAGAAGCTGGTAATCTAGGACCTATGTGTGAACAACTTTATATAAATATTTTTTGTACTTGATTTACTTGGGTTGGTATGAAACATTCTATTTAAGTTCTTTGAACACTGTGGATCCCCTGATGTGTATGAATGGCAGAGGCTTTGTAAATTAAGGGACGTTTGTGTGAATAAAGCTATTTGATGGGGTTGAAAAGCCACACACAACTTGAAACGTGAGCTCTGTGTGTGTTTGTCCTTGGCTATGCTGGCAGCAGTGGGCAGACCAAGGCCCTAAAGCAGCTCTGTCTCCATCCTGGAGGGCAGGTCCAGCTAAGCCTGAGCTAGAACTGAGCTAGCTGCACTGACCTCGGGGCTTAGGGCACTAAACAAAGGCACCGTGGCCAGTGCCAACCAGAACGTGGCTCCTGGCATGTGGCACTTGTGGCCTTTTATCCTTGCCCTGGATTAGGATTAGCCCCGTTCTTGATGCAGACACCAAGTAGGACACTGTCATTAGCAGGACAGGCAAGCTCGGCCTCTGCCTGCACAGAAGCACCTCCCCATCCTGCCTATTCCCCCGGTCCTGCCCCTTCCTCCCCATCTGGCCACATCCCTGGCAAGCCCACGGTTTGGGAGAAAGGACGAAAGCCCCACACCCAGCTGGCTGCGCACTCGTGGTGGCTGCAAACCCCACAAGGAAAAGCCCAGCAGAACTGCTACTTTAGTAGCCACACTTTCTCCCTTTGCACAGATCCTCTGCCCCAAATCCCAGATGCCCAAGCTGGTCACAGCAGCTGGGACTCTCCAGTGCCACAACTGCCATCCACGATGGGAAAAGCACTACGAGGCTGAGCCGCATCCTGCAGCCACGAGAAGTTTTCCTGTGGGTGATGTCCACAGGTCTCCAGCAGCCTGGGGCCAGCCCGGGCCGGCGTGGGCCACGGGCTGTCCCGGCAGCCGGGGCCGCGCTCCGCCGCTCGCCAGCCCTTGCGTAACGGCCCCGCAGCCTCGCACGACCCGCGGCAGCCGCCGCGCCCGCGCTGGGACGTGCTGGGCAGCCGGCCCTCCCCTCCCGCTCCCCCTGCGGCAGCCCCAGCGCCGCCGGCCCCGCGGCCGTGGGCTCCCCCCGCACGGCCGTCAGCATTGTGCTCCGTAATCGCTGCCGACAGGCACCTATAATGGATGTTTTCAGCCCAGTGGGGCCGCAGGGAGGCTGGTCGACCACAGCCGGAGCGATGCCGAGGGGCCAGAGCAGCCCCGCTCACCGGCTGGCAAGGGGGGGACCCAAGCTGTGTTTCCTCCCCCTTCCTGATGGGTTATCTCGGTATTGACTGCACAGCACCCACTGTGAGGGGCAGTCCGGGGTGCTCAAACATCCCCCCCAGTCCTGCCCGGAGCATCCTGCCTGCAGGCAGGGAAGGGGCTGCACTGGCTCCAGTCACACTGGCCCCCTGTGCAGGACAAGCCCCGAGGCTGTCCCTGTCCTGGTGACAAGCGCAGCTGCAGAGACCTGCTGTGCTACACTGCTGTCCCCCACCAAATGCAGTCACCGCAACATCTCTGTCACAAATGCTGCGGCACCTCCAAGAACGCTTCTGCTCTTGTGACTTGCCCCTGGTTTAAGCTACACCAGTGACAAGGATCATGTGGACTCCAGGCTCATGGCATCTCGCTCTCCTCTGTGAGCTGGCCCCCAGCTCAGCCCTTGCAAATGGGGTGAAATAGAACCCCAGCAGAAGCTTGGGTTTGGAGCCCAGCTCACTTCTCACGTGTGCTGCAGGTGAGGAGCCGGTAAGGGCAGGTGACCGTACGGCACAGCCGAAAAGCACCATTAATGAGAGACGTTGATGTCAATCACCAGGAGAGATGTTTCACTCTGGATTTGCTCTCTGGAGACCTGCTATTTCGCATGCAAAGAGGTTTGCTGAACTCCACAAAGGCGCTTCAAGCACTTGACAGCTGACAGAATACCCTAGCAGCCACCGCCTGCCCTGAGCTCCTTGGGGACCAGGAGTGGGGCACGTGCTGGGGCAGAACTGCACGTGGTGAAGGCGATGGGCTCGCAGCAGGGCCAGGGTGGGAAAGGCAAGGACAGCCCTCGCAGCCACCATGGCCATGAGGCCAGTCACAGTCCTGAGTGCCGGCACCAACCTCACCTGGAGGGATTAAACCTCAGAGCAGGGCTGAGGTGCTGCAGCCATGGCTTTGCTCTCCCTCTCTCTGCTTGCAAACAGAAACATTTTCAAGGCCCTCCTCTCCACAGAGGCTGCATTTTACAGCTAAAGCACTAAGTCATTCATCACAAAACATAAGTCCGTATTTCTTTTAAGATCTCTTGAGCTCCTCAAGCAGCAGCCACTTCAGCAGCCCTCGCTGGGCCAGAGAGACACCAGCTGCTGCTTGAGCTGGTGGGAGGAGGGCAAGGTCCATTTCATCGGCACAGGACATTCATTTGCCTCATCCCCACATTGATGAATTGCTCCACTTGCCTGTGTCAGGCTCCAGCACAGCAGAGGATGAACAGCTAAAGCTGCACTAAGCCCACACACTCCATTGAGCAGGGAGATGACTCAGACAAGGCTCTCAGTGCGGGTGGAGGTGACAATGAACACAAGGGACAAAAGCCAAGCGAGCAGGGACTCTGCTCTCCCCACTGACCCACTGTGAGGTAGAAGCCTGGACACTCCTCACCTTCTGTTCCCCTGTTCAATGGCAGGACAGTCATGGGGGTCCTCAGACAGCCCAGCCCCAGTGCTCTACCATGCGGCACACAAGGCCCTGGATGGCACCAAGCTTAAATACCTTTCATCCCATTGCACACAATATCCCAGCAGCTCACACAGGAGCAGTGCAGCCCCCAGTGTGTGTGGAATGGCCATGGCCCCTCACTCCCCCTTCTGCAGAACCCAGGCAGCCCTGCCCAGGGGACCCAGCGGATGAAGCAGGGGGAGCAGCATCGCCCAAACCACCTCCTGATTCCACACAAGGCTTCAGAAAATGTAATTTTTGCCTGCAATCTGTCTCAAATGCATTGTGCAGTCTGCTCGCCCCACGCACACCCCACCTGCCTCTCCCTGTAAGTAGGGACTGCACGTGGCAGCAGCAGCAGCTTCACCCAGAGCCACTTCGGGTCAGTCTCAGTTCCGTGAACAAAAGCTGCTTCCCCAGCTCGTTTCCTGACAGAGCTGATGGCCTGTGCCCCTCTGGGGACCCAGCACTTGCTGGGAGGCAGCAAGGGAGGAAATTAAGAACTATTTCCTCTGCCAGAGACAAGATCTCTAAACAAGCTTCTCAGCCAAGAACTTTAATTTTTTTATTTTATTTTACAGGTTTTGCAAGGGAATCTTCTCCAGAATTGCATCCGCCTCCAACCCCACTTAGAGCTGCCAAAGCCTGCACTTCCCCCAGGACCAGCCTGCAAGCAGCAGAGATGGATGGGATGACACTGACATGACTTCACTCTTCTGTCCTGCTGCCGGAGCTGGGGGCTGTCAGGACCCCCCGAGGACCCCCCTGCTCTGGCCCTGTGCTGCAGCCCCACCAGCCCCCCTGGATCAACCCCCTAGACCACAGCCATGGGGTGCCACAGCCCCTGCCCCAGCATCGGGGCTGGATGAAGCTGTGGGGAGAGCACCCTGTGAGCAGCAGCAAAGCCCAGCACGACTCCAAGCACTGACTCCACTCCCTCCACACAGATCCAGCCTCACAGTCACTCCTGTTTAACCCTGGAAGGGCCAGTGCTGTGGTAGTGTCAAAGATGCTCGTGCCCCTCCGAAAAGCTTCCTAGGAATCAGTGAGGACACTAAACTGGCTGTGCAGGGTTCACCACCCCTTCTCCACAAACCCAAGCAGGTCATTATCTCTCCGTGAGCCTCAATCTCTCCTTGTGGCACAGACACAGTCCTGGCCCTGTGTCTGGGAAACACAGACAAATGTTCCCCAAACCACTGTAGCCTGCAAGAAATAAAAGCCCCTGCCTTGCTCCTGCCCTGGAGGTTTGCAGCCCCCCTTGCTTGTAGGCTGTTGTGGGATCAAACGCTTCGGGCTGATTTATCCATGGGAGATGGAAGCCCAGACAGATGGGAGGGAGTGCAAGCCCAGCCGGGCGATAAATCACAGCAGGGCAACTCTGCCGGCTCTGCTCTGTGGCTGTGCCGGTCAGCACATTTCCCAGGGGGATCGATGCTCGAGCCTTGAGCTGTGTCCATGTCCCATTCCCTGGAGAAGGCAGACATCCCGCTCCCCAGGCGTGCTGCACCCCGGCATTATCCCGGCTGTGCTCCCCGCCAGGCACAGCCCCGAGCAGGGACCGACCCCAGGTGATGACCAGGGGACAAAGCTGCAGGCTCAGCAAGTTTCCCACTTCCCGTCTTTGCTCTCGCACTTCCAAGGAAACGTGACACCCTTGGGAAGTGTCCTGGACAAACGGGGAAACACAGTCGCTGCTGGGATGAGCCTGTCAGTGTCTCGTGGGATCTGGGACAGGGCAACCTGCCTTGAACTTACGCTCAAGGACGTCTGTCTTGCAAAGCTCAGCACAGCACAAGGAGATCCGAACGGGCTTTTGATGAGCTTCCAGCAAGATAAAGGAGCTTCCCTGACCCCGCTCCATCTCCCTGAGCGAGACCATCAATAAACCAGCGCTGCTGCAGCCTGCGGCTCAGACGGGCTCTCGACTCTCATGTCCACACATGTCGGGTGCTTAAATTAATGTCACCTCTGGAGAAAGGAGGGGGTGTCCGCCCCAGGGGTCCTCTTTGGTGCCAAGACTTGTCCAGGCTGCCCATCCATCAGCAGGGGAGGAAAGAAGAGCCTAGCAGGCAACTGCTCCTGAGGAAATACGAGGCTGTCAGCCCTGCGTGGAGCAGAGTGCGAGGCTCAGACCAAAGATTTTTCTCCCAAACCAGCCTCCAAAGCCCCAAATTTATTGACCTGCCCTATGCGAACAGCCACTACAAACTCTGTCAGGTCCAGGCTTTGGGGCTCCCTCCTCGGGTCCCATTAGTGGGTGTAATGAGCTGGAGATAATTGCTGCCTCGGGGACACAATCAACTCTTTCCTGCCCTCGTCCAGCTGGGGCTTTTGTATCCCACAAGAGCAATTCCCTCCCTCCTTCCCCCGGGTTCCTTTAGAAAACTTCCATTCCTCTTCCTTCTCAAAGTGAGCCTCTGAATCAGAGTCTGACGAACACCACGAGTTCACTGATGTGTGGTTGTGATTTAGAGCTGGAATATATTTGGAATGTATAATTTATTTCAGGTATCTGAGGCACCAGTGAAACTTGGAGCAAGCAGTGAGTAAATCAGTCATACCCTTGTGATGACGGGGGCTGCAGCCTTTATGTTGCTCTGAAAATCCTGCTTCCATGCAGCCAGGTGAATATGTTGAAGGGTGGGTACTGTTTGGGGCTGCAGGGACAAATCAGGGACCCCAGAGGAGGTGGTGATGTTGGGAGACTTTAACGACAGTGCTGCCAATGGGTCACAACCTCTCGCAGAAAGGTCAGTGTTGCACAGCCCTCTGTCCTGGGACAGGGATCACCTTGAACCAGGTGCTGCCCAAAGAGCTGCTCCAAACCTGGCACCCACCTCCACCTGCCAGGTACCACCTGGAAGCAGCAGAAGAGGAACCAGGCATAAAGTCCGCCCTCCTCCCTGCCTCTGTGGTGGTTGCCTTTGCAGCAAATCACTTTTTCAGAAATGCAGAAGATGTGAAATATGAAGGCAGAAATTGCCAGCGACTTTTAATTTGGGTTCTGCCATTTCTTCTGTTCCAGCTATTGATTTTCCATAAAGATTAATCCCTGCTCCCAGCCCTCTCTGACAGGCACTATCCGTATGTTTTGCTTTCCCTGAGTCTGGAAATATATGTTTTATTAAGTGTCAGAGCTCACTAATGAGAAGAAGGAGGAAAATCAATTGTCTCCTTATATCTTGATCTCAGACAGGACTAACAAGTTCTTTATTTTGATGCTGTGGACAGGATGGGCAGAGTGACAAACAGAGTGACAGTGGCTGTCAGCTCTGCCACAGAGACAGCTCAGCTGATGAGGGGGCTAAAGGGTTATGTGGTGTTGAATGCTTCAAACACATTTGTATGTGTATTAATTCGAAGAGATTCACAGAGTGCTATAAAATCCTATAGTTGAATTGATCCTGACGCAAAGTGATGGAAAATATTAAAATTTCAGCTGCAGATTCTAATCAGGTTTATTCTCCTATCCCTAAAACCAAGAAAACAGCTTGGCCAGTTGCTCAGGGTAGGGGTGGCCAAAGGGATTCCATGTTTCCATGCTAAAGTTGGGATTCAGGTTAGTATTTATGGCAATAGAGTACAAACAAGCTCAGTGCAAGTCTCTGCACAGCTCCAGCCATAAACCCCGTTTCCAACTTGCACCATGCTGTGCTCATAGAAAGTGCTCAGGTGGAATGAGATGAGCATTAATGTCCCTTCCAGACCAAGCCATCCTGTGATTCTATGATTCCATGATTCCTCCTTGGGCATCTGGCACAGGGCCCAGCTGGAACAGGAGGCAAGGTAAGCTGGACCTCGACAGGACTCTTCTCGTACCCTCAGACCACCAAGGCTGATTGGAAAGGACAGCTCCAGTTCCCAGCACACACAGTCCAAACAACAGTATTGAGACCCATGACACGAGCATTAACCTTCATTTCCCACAGAAACTTTGTGTAATTATCAAATACCGATCTCCAGTGGCCCTCCTTCCCAAAGAAGGCTACCAACCTGCTTTCACTCATACTCGTTATCTCCCTTGTCTGTTAGAGGATCACACCTGACAATTGTATAGTTAATCTCTTGGCAGCTGTGAAATGAAACAGTAAGCTCTGGCTGCCTTGAGAAGATGCATTGATTTCTTAAAATGACAGATCGCCTCCTCCCTTGATGTTCAAGCAGGAGCTCAGGGCTGGCGTTATGGATCCTGCCTGTCATTCAGTTAAAAAAGCTTAGCAGAGATGCTCCAGCTGAGCTCACCAGACAGCATTAAGGCTAAGCCCTGACCCAAAGATTTAATAGCAGAGAGTACGAAGGCACCTTCAGCCCCAGGGACTTGTCCAGTTTGCTGATGAGTTCACCAGTTGTGGTATGGAGCTTGCCACCATGAACCAGACTCTCTTCTCCACAGTAACACAGCTGACTGGGCAGCCAGGTCCCATAGGAAAGCAGAGCAGGAAAACCCCTTCCTCCCCAGAAGGAAGTTTGCTGCACTTAATGGAGCATTTTATATCCTAGTTCAACACAGCTCTTTCATAAGGATTATGTGTTTAACAAAACTCTTGACTGTGAAACAGCCTCAGTGTCACTGTGGAGAGTGAAGTGCTGGTGACTGGCCTCAAATGGACTTTGCAACATTCTCCCCCCAAAAGCAAATAAGCCCCCATTCTCAGCAATGTCATAAAGCCCACCGGGCTTCATCTGATATTTAGATTAAATATTAGGAAGAAATTCTTCCTGTGAGGGTGGTGAGGCCCTGGCACAGATTGCCCAGAGAAGCTGTGGCTGCCCCAACCCTGGCAGAGTTCAAGGCCAGGTTGGTGGGGACTTGGAGCAACCTGGTATAGTGGAAGGTGTCCCTGCCCATGGCAGGGGGTGGAAGAAGGTGATCTTCCAGCCCAAGCCATTCTGTGAACCTGTGATTCCACGGTTCCATCATTCTACATTCCATCTTCCCTGGTTCCACCGTTCCACTGTGACCCAGCAGCGGGCACGGAGTGCCATGGCGCTGCCCCGTGTCACTGCCGTGTCACCGCTTTGCAGACACCGCAGACACGTCTCGTTGCACGGGCAGAGCAGCCCTGCTCTCCCCACGACGGCCGGTGCCACCGAGCCTGACGCCTCCGAAGGTACGAGGGACCGGGGCAGGCCGGGAGGGGAAGCGGCTGGGAAGGCGATTACTGCGATTTACTGCCATCGCTACCCACAGCTGGGGCGTGGAACGGGATGAGCTTTAAGGTCTTTCCAACCCAAACGATTCTGTGAATTACGGAGGGGAGGGTATGAGCGACTCCGGGGGTTGTCCTGGTTCGGCCGCAGCTCCCCAGGCCTGGCGGTCGCCGTGGCAACGGCCGCGTCCTGCGGGGCCGGGCCGGGCCGGGCCGCGGGTGTATCCGGCCGGGCCGCGCCGGGACCGGAGCACCTGCACACAGCTCCCAGGGCCTGAGGAGCGCCTGCACACAGCTCCCGGGCCTGACGAGGTGGGTCGGAGCCCGAGGGGGTAGCCGCTGGGTGCCCCTGTGACTGCTCCAAACCCTGGCCTGGGTGAACACAGAGCCCCCTCTGTGGGTGATGCAGCCCCCTCCGGCTGCAAACAGAGCAGCAGTGCAGGGAATTCAGCCAGCCCTCCCTGGCAGGGAAAAAAAAAGGGGGGGGGGGATGTAAAAACATGGGGAAAAGCAAGGAAAGTAAGCACAATGACAGCTCGGTGTGTGGGCAAACACATTGCTTGGCAGAGCCAAATCCCTCCAAGAGTGGGGAATGTCACCTGGCGCGTGTGCTGGTCCTGCTGCTTCACACGCGATGCCTGGAGCTGGTACTGCTTTGGTTTGGGTCGGGTTTTTTTTTGTGGAAAGAAAAAAGTGAAAAGGAAATACAGCTTGTTTTTCTTTTAGTTGACAGCTCTCTTGGAAGATAAAGTTGCAAATGAGTGACTTACTATAAACTGTGGTGCAGCTCAGGGCCAGACAGCTGAAAGGTTTACGAATGCTTGGAATTCCTATGAGGAAGTGTTATTAGCTCTGTTATGAATTTAGGGGAAATGAGGCCAAGAAAAATGGCTTTGTCAAGTAGATCTCACCGTCTAGCTTCTAGAGGGCATGTAAGAATTAAAATATCCCAGTTAGATCTTAGTTTCAGAATACTGTATTTATTTTGTTTTCAAATCAAGTGTGTCCAGCTTGTGAAAGCCACCTAAATGTCCAGCTGGGTTCTCATTACAGTATCACTAGCAACAGGGACACAGACATTTATTTAGCTAATTGCTGTTTATGGTACATAAGCTGTGTGAGCCACAGGCACTTCAGCTAAAGCACAACAGAGAAACACCTTCCACCTTGGCACAGATGGCACTGCCAGAGTGCATCTTTGCCAGTAAATGAAGTATAAAATCATTCCAGAATGAATGAGTTGGAAAGGACCTTAAAGTTCATCTCATTCCAATGCCCTGCCATGGGCAGGGACACCTTTTACTAGACCAGGTTGCTCCAAGCCCCATCCATCCTGGCCTTGAACACCTCCAGGGATGGGGCAGCCACAGCTTCTCTGGGCAACCTGTGCCAGGGCCTCACCACTCTCACAAGGAAGAATTTCTTCCTAATATCCTATCTAACCCTGCCCTCTGTCAGTTTGAGGCCACTCCCCCTTGTCCCATCACTCCAGGCCGTTGCAAACAGCTATGATTAAGCCAGCAGAAGTGGTGCTGCAAGAACCACTGCCTAAACACCTCCATGGCAATCTGCTACCTGTTTACAGGTGCTCTACATGTGTGTCGTTCTCTTACCATACACTGCAGAAAAGCAAGAAAGCAAGTAGACCTCATGGTCTGAGATGATGCAAACTAAAACCAAAGATAGGGGAAGCAGCACATCACTGGAAACATTGTCAGGTTATGACTGCCAATCCACTGGTGAAGGTAGAAGTGCAGGGGAAACGCTGTCATTCCTCTTGGAAGCTGTTGTGAGGTGGCACTCAGTGGATCGCATTGTTCTGCCTGCTACATTCCAGCTCACGTGGGGGCAGAGGGTTAATTTGAATCACCAAGGTGATTATGTAGCTGTAGGAACTGGCTGAGAAGATGGGCCTCAAACCTCAACAGCCTGGCAGATTACAAAGAGAGAAAAATAGACATCTCTAGAGAGGCAGAAGAATGGAAAGAAATTGCTTACAGGAATACAAAGGTAGCTAATTAGAATGAAACAAGATAATAAGATGGGGAGAAATTTTGGCAGAGTGTATCAGAGAATAGTTTCTGTCAGTGAATCTATTAAGCAGAGGTAGAACCTCTCAAGGGTGGGTAGAGGAAGACCAGTTGGAAGACAAAACATTAGAAACCATACAAGTATAGAGGAAAATTCCTCTGGAACTACATCTAGTCTGACAGTTCTTTATAAGCTAAGCTTTAATTAAGAGAGAAGAGTCATAGCCATGATTGTACTCCCTCACAGCTGCTTTTCCTTTGGTTCTTAATGTTATTATTGTTGCTTTCCTACACAGCAGCCAAGCTTTGGAAGCATGGCTAAGGTTTTGCATGAGAATGAAACCAGTTCGGACACCCCAAGACATGCACCCAGAGAAGAACAGGACGACAATGCCAGCATGGAGAAGTACCTGAGAAACAAAAACCTTGTTTTGGATTTCCTGAACTCTGACTTGAACGCCCACCACCTCCAGTACCACTGGAACAAAGTTCATCTTCTGAAGAAGTGTTACTTTTACTTGAAGTTTCAGCCCAGACACGTGTGTGTGAGAGACCAGAACAATATGATGATTTTTGCTGACATCTTGCAAATAGCAAACCCCTGCCAACTCCAGAAGATCAAGAAGGTGGGAAAAAAACAGACTGAAATCCAACTGGCACTTTTAACTGAGCTGTTGGAACAGCTGGAACGAGGTCGGGAGGAGTTGAGCCGTTACGTACAGATCTGTGACGTGGAAACTTTCCTCTCCCAGTGGGACTTGAATATAAAGAGAGTGCTCAAGCTCTCCATGTTTTTAAATAAGCTCATTGCCTTGGAAGAGCCAAGGAAGCTCCATGTCAAGCACAGTTTGGTGTCACAGATACATCTTGGAGGTGCTCTACACCCTCCCATTAGTTTTTCTCTCTATACGAAGAAGCCGCCGATTTTTGATCGGATAGAGTCATTTGCATGCCAGACCTGGGTCCAGCTCAAGTGGTTCACTGAAAGTCAAGAGTCACACCTTGAACGATGGCAGCTGGAGGTCAAGCTAGTGACAGATAACAGTCAGACAGAACCAGGATACGGCCGGATCCAGGAAGTCATCTCCAACCCGTGTATAATCGACCACCTGCAGCCTGGCAGGTTGTATGAGTTCAAAGTGAGGAGATCCGACACTCACACGCTCGTCTACTCGAAGTGGCATGACTGCATTATATTGAAGACAAAATCTCACCCTGTTGAAGACACCAAGGAAGCCCCCAATCGCAGCCTGATGAGGCGGCTTACAAGACCGGCTCTCTCACTTTAATGGTTTAATGAAAAAGATGAGTAAGAGTAATTAAAAATAAATAGTTTAAACAGTTTGCATAAAATCAAACTCGTTCTGTTTTCAACAGCAATTTTACAGGCGCCTTCCCAAAATCTTTCCAGGTTAGCAGTAACCCATTTGAAATTTCTCACAAAAAATAACACCTTTAGGCAGCATTTGGGACTCAACACTTGTGTCCCACTGCCAGAGGTGACAGGTGGGAGCAGCCAGAACCAGGAAGTCTCGCTGGACACCTCCAAAGCAGAGCACAGGAGAAAGAAGCATCTCCACCATCCAGTGCTTTCCATCCGTGATGGATGCTCAGTGTCAGCTTCTTCCAATGATGTTTTGGGTTTTTATTGTCCTTCCTCCAAAATACCTGAACTGGACTCTAAGCTCTCCAAATCACCCACCCAGACTTACGTCCATCACTGGTTTCTCTCACCCTCTACGCCCTGTGCCTTATAGGTACCTAAGCATGACTTCACCCCTCTGTAGTGCATGAAAAGATCACTTTAATTTAAAAAAAACAACCAAAACCCAACAATAAATAACCCCCAAGCCTCCCAACAAACAGGGAAGGGTAATACATCAATATGTAGAAAATTATTTTTCTGCCAAAAAACTGCAGTTAATGTTAATTTTCTTTTTTAACATTTGGTTCAGTCCAAACAGAGCTGCCCCCAGACAGATTCTAGTCAAACCATTACATAAACAGACATTTTAGTAATAAAATTTATTATTTAAATAAATCCAAATCATTTTTACAATTATGGCTTAAATATCAAAAAAGGAATGTTGAGGTTCATTCTTACAAACAGTCAAAGCAGATAAAAATATTTGTATCCAAAAGATCATTTGAGGTTTGCTGCAAGTCACAGACATACAAAAGATAAAAACCTGCCACATTTCAAGTTCCTTAATTCACACTTCATGACACTTGACATTTCGTTTCTATTTTTAAAAAACCCAACAATTTATTGCAGTAAATTGATTGTCCTGCACAGATCTGTCCAAATCCTCAAAAACAGTCCAGCTGGCCTGATGCTGGGCTCACCACTGGCTGCCTGCACAGGTTCCCCTTGTTCAATTAGTGCTCAAACTCTAGCTAGTGCCGAGGAAATTAAGTTAATGCTGTTGGATGAACTGACATTTGTGTCCTGCAGCCATGTGCTTTTGTCTTTTTGAAGAACACAGCCTGTGACTGGACAGATGCCCTGGGCACCACACTGCCAGGGTGTTCCTACTGGGATTATCAAGAGTTTGGTATTTTAAGAATACTGCTCGAACATAAAATTCTTTCAAAAGTAAATTCAAAACTCTGCATGCAAATGAAACCAGGCTAATTTGAACTTTTTTTTTCCTCTATTGATTTCTATGATTCTCTCCATGAACATAAAGACATGAACATGATACTCACCTGTCACTACCATCTATAAAAAGTTTAATTGCACTTTCTGCTATCCCTGACTATTGCATGACCAGCCCTCCAGGAACCTGCTCACACTGCCAGATGCCCAAGGGCCCAGCCTGGCTGTAACTGCTGCTTGGGTGCATTTCCTAATCACCAGTTACAAAATACTTCCTCAGAGGAAAAAAAAAAATCCACATATATTGTCTTGCAACACAGAGGTGACCAAGCAAAGCATTTCAATCTACCTCCATGGAGTAGAAATAAACAGTCTTTTCCCAATGAGGACAAAGGGAGTTGCTTTATGAGGACTCTCTTGGCCAAACCCCTTCCAAGAGCACTGACTAAGCCACTACACTTGGGGTGAGTCTCCTTGTTTGTGTTACATGTATGAAATAAACAGCACAAAACCCAGGGGAGAAACTCTTCACTTACAGGAGTGCCACTGCCTGTGGCGTAAATCAAACCTCTCCTGATGGGAGAGGGTTTTTAAAGTCCTTGCCAGGAGTTAGTTTGAGAGACAAACGGAGACTTTCAGCCTCTTCTGCTGCTAGATAGTTGTTTATTAAGTCTTAGAGAAACAGAGTCACTAGCGTGACCCCGACATAGCACAGAGCAGAGAATGCAGGAGAAAGCCTAATTATCAAGATTTACACAGCCTTTTAAAGATAATTTAACCAATGGTTACTAAAAACGTGTATTATTTTCACTTTCCTACCAATTATTCAGCAACAGCCAGGAACTGCAGAAATTTTTGTCCAATCATCCCAAATTACTTTTACTGCAGAATATGGAATAGTAGTAGAAGAAGAAGAAGGTTTGGAGAACAACAACAATTCTCCATTTTGATGTTTTTTGCTCTTATCTATTTACTACAGAGAGAAGCCAAAAACCTCTACATTTTCCACCCTGTGACAATCTTACATAGCAGTCTATCACCTAATTCGCACCATTGTTTTTTCTAGCTCTTGTCTGAGGGTTGGTAGGTTTTTCCATGGACAAAGGTCAAAACAGTGTTATTCAGGGGGGTAAAAACCCTTCAAAAGAGGCAGAGAAATATTCTCTGCACTCTGGGTTCCTACATAGGAGAACATGAAAATGAGACCCACTGGTTCTAAAGGAACCAAGGTGGTTTTGTTAAACTGAAGCTGGCACCATGCTGAAGTAGTTATTCCAACAATTCCACTATTTTCTCATATTCTCCATATCATCTCAGAGCTAGATGATTGCATTTCAGTAGTCCACAGAATGATCCCCAGACATTATTTTCGAATTGCAGTAATATTTGCTTATCAGGCTGGCACAGAATCTTTTAAGATCCCACCCAGGATGACTTCAAAGAGCAAAAATGAATTTCAAACCTTACCAGCTTTTATCAAGCATCTTTAGAACCTGCAGGAGGTACTTCCTATGGGTTTTTATCCTTCATGGAATTGCCAGCCATATGCCCACTATTATACTTCAGCAGGACAAGAGCAAGCCTGGGTGGTCTTTGGCATACACCTCAAACCCCCCAAAGGCAGACTGCAGGAAGGTAGTTTAAAACTAGGAAGAGAACAACAGAACTTCTCCATAGGTTCTGAAGTCAAGTCTAACAGAGTAATGAGAAGAAACACAAGAGTTAAATGGAGACTTTTCCAGACACAGTGCTTTCCTATTGCCATTCCTCCACATGGGAAAGAGCCATGCTGGAGTTCAGTTGCAAACAGGACAAAATTCCTCCTGCTATAGTGCTGTGACATCACAGGGATTCACACCACAAGGAAAACTTGTGTCCCAGCACAGTACAGACTTGGTACAATGCCATGATTGCAGCTCAGCTCCGTCCCACATGAACACCTAAGGACAGCCAAGCATGTGTTTTGGGGAGAGCCGAGGCAGGCACTTCATACATTCAGAATTGAAATGAGATAAAAGACACCCTCCCTCAAAACTGTCATGCTTCCAAAAGCAGCTCCATGATTCTCAGAGGGCACCGTTCACCACAATACATCTCTACCAGCCAAATGTCACTGGGTGAAAGCAGCTTCTCTGGTGAACCACAGCTTCCAGCTCACAGCAGTTTGGCTACAGGAAATATAAAAATACATTACATGCATACATGCCGTGGTGCACTTATCAAACCTCCTTCACTGCTCTTAAAAACTCAGGCCATAAGGCTGTGAAACAAATTCACAGAGTTAAAAGTTAATAAATTAAAAGCAGCTTTAAAAAAATGTGGGATAGGAAAGGGGGAGGGGCTCATCAGGAGATTTCAAATAAAAATCTGAACAGTTTAAAATGGGCTGACAAATCCCAACATTTCCTGGTAGGAGTGGTCCCCACTTTTCATTGCCTTTATGCTGGTGAGGACAACCTCCTTCATACAAAGAACACATAAATCTATTTACAAACTTGGTCTTGGTGCTGCGATATTTACACGCTCAGAGAACAACATTTTGGCTAGACAAAGAGTGGTGCATGCATCTCTCATTGCTTTCCTCCTTCACTTAAAAAAAAAAAAAAAGAGAAGTCTTAAAAATCCCCTGTCCTTGGATTTAAAATGAGGCAGTACTCAAAAGCTTTGGTCCTCCATGGCAAACAGCAGCTTGCTGTGCTGCTCTGCTGCGTGCAGTCGTTCCACCCCGATGAATGGACTGAGCATTTGATCCCCAAAGTGCAACCCTGACAGCTGGAGTAAATATTTGGTCCCCCCAAACTGCAGCTGCAGTGGCAGGTAGGATGAGGGTTCTGCTGAGCAACTTTCAGTTACAAAAATAGTATCATCACCAGTAAATTCACATGCCCATCATCCATCTCCAATGCTTTTTGGTTTGCTAGAATTGAAAGTTCCTGCCCAAGGTTGCACTGATTAAGAACACCCCAAGATGCTGAAGCAGACACTGAAGCTGAGTTGTCACGGTGCGGGAAGCTCCCAGATCCCCCGCTGCATTTGGCTCCGTAGTTCATTGAATAATGGAAAGATTTGGTCCTTCCCAAGGCACACATAACGCTGTTCAGGCAGAGAGGGCCCGTCCTCACCGGCAGAGGGTTTGGGTCCTCCTGACACGAATCTCCTGGGCTGCAGTGCAGCAGTTGTGCTTGTGGTAATGTTGGATCAGTCTCCCCCACAAAGGGTTGCACTCTAGGAGGTACCGGTTCCCTGTGGGCACAGGGATGGGAACAGCAGGTTAGTGGTCAGAAGAGGCTTGGCTGATACCATTTTTGTCTATCACCTCTAGCTAAGGGGGCTGGGTCACTTGCAGGGATGTATCTGTGAAATTCCAGCTCCCTTTTCCATGCTGTCATATCTGTGAGCAGCTTCCCTACACACCACAGCCTACACCTGCATGATTAGGAGCAAAATGAGCAGCCGGATTTTTCTTAGGAGAGAGCTCTAGCATGAAAGCAACAGAAACAACACGGTCCAAAACAAAGGGTGAAAAAAACTAACTATACTTGCTGTATTCAAGCTCTGAATGAGCCCTGCTTTGCCCAGATTGCCCAATTTCAAACCCCCAGACTAAAGGGCAGAAGAATAAAGCAAGACTACTGGTTGTACTAGTTTGGACCACCACCCCTTTATCCAAGCATCCCATTCCCCTGCAGGCCTGTGCATGGTCCAGTGATACCAACCTATGATGCAGAGTCCTTCCTGAGCTCGTGTGATGCCAACATTGACCTGGTTTGGGTTGGTAACAAACCCCAGGTATTTCTTCTGCCAGCTCTTTGTGGGCTTCCTATCGATCTCAGACCGGGGGCAGGAGCGTACAGTTGACAGAATCACATATCTCCATTCACTTCCTAGAAAGTGGAAGCAAACCTGAGTTTTTTAGAAGGAAGCATCTGGCCATTTCTCCACCTCACAGGACACTCATTTCTCTACTGCCACCATCTGGGTTTCTCCAGCTTTGGAGGCCTTTGGACTCGTGGTTGTTGCTTTCCAAAGAGAATGAACATCTTGTGGCAGTTCTCTAACACCCTTCTCAGATACAGAATCACAGAATCACAGAATCACAGAATGGTTTTGTTTGGAAGGGACATTCTGTGTTCCAACATCCCTGACATGGGCAGTGAACCTTTCACTAGAAATCTTCCACTAGAGATCCTCCACCTTCCTGCCTTCAGCAGCCTCACCCTGCCCAAGCACTCCAGAGGCTTCCAAAGGATTTATTATAATCACAAATCACCCAGAAATCTGGTCTTCCGTGGCTGAAATGACCCTGGGGTAGGGTTTGCTCAAAGACTGTATCTGTGAGCAGCTCCTCAGGAAGGCAGGAGGGGACAGACCCAACACTCCCCCTCCTGTCCCCTCACCTTGACTCTTCATGATGGTGCAGACGGTCACTCCGCGGATGCCCTCCCTCTGTAGGCTCTTGTTGATCTCGGACACCTGGGCGCTGTAGGGGCTCAGGATGGCGATGCTCTCCGGCCGGATGGTGCCATCTAGTGTCAGCTGCTTGGCTATCCTCACCTGGAGGGACCAGCGTCCTGCTCACCTGGCAGCGGGGCCGGAGGGCAGAGCCCCCCAGCATCCCTCCCCAGGGCAGCAGTGGCTCCTGCCTAGGGGTCACACTGCCCTACACCTGCCTCTGCCAAGGGGCCTCCTGGTTTGCTCCAGAGCCGGGAGGCACCAGGCAGACACTGTTGATCTTTGTATCTTTATCATCCTTCCACAATTCCAGCACAACACCCTCCCTTTGCATCCCCAGCAATTCCCCAGGACCCTGCTCACCGCCTGTGCCACTTCCTCCAGGTTAGCTTTGGAGTTCTCATTTCCTTCCTCAGTAGCAATCATGAGGGAGTGCTCCTTCCCTTCTATGTGCCCGAAGATGATGGGGCAGCAGTTGTTATCTTTGTGGTGGAGCGCGCTGGGTTTCTCAGGAAGCTGAGGCCATGTTCTCAGCCGCCTTTCATAGAACTCCTGGGATGGGAACTCGCAAATCCTCTTGTGCTGGCAGAGAAAAAGGGGGAAACGGAGGTGAATAAAACCCAAGGAACTTCTCAGCCTGCAGCATCTTTCTGGGCAGGCTTCACCCACAACACCATTCTGCTAGAGCCGGCACTGGTATATTCCTATATAATCCTGTGTCTAGGAAGGGGAAGCACTAATGGAGAATATCTGATGTTCAAGGTAAGCCCTAGCAGCATTTTGTGTGATGGAGAGAAGACAATCCACTGGAGGGCCTCACCATGCGGTACTGCGTGTCCAGCATCCACGCCTGTCCCTGGTAGCGCTCAAAGAGAGATGTCTCCATGCCAAGACTCTTGCAGACATCGTTGTTAACCACCGGCCGCAGCTGTTTGTGATCCCCCAGCAAAACAACCTGGAAGGAAGAGCAGACACCTCAGCTGCAAGGTGGTGGCAGTGGCAAAAGCCATCAGCTCTTTGAAAGGCTGTTTGTACACGGACATTTGGTGCTACTTATTTATGTTACGCTTACAGAAACCTCAGCCAAAGACCACATTGGACATGGTATAAAGATTCTGTCCTAGATAATGCTTCCATCTGATGGGAGGAAAACAAAGAGCCACAGAATTCTAGAATCACAGAAAGGTTTGGGCTGGAAGGATTCTTAAAGCTCATCTCGTTCCAACCCCATGCCATGGGCAGGGACACCTTCCACTAGATCAGGTTGGCCCAAGTCCCATCCAACCCGGTCTTGAGCATTTCCAAGTATGGGACAGCCATGGCTTCTCTGGGAAACCTGTGCCAGGGCCTCCCCACCCTCACAGGGAAGATTTTTTTCCTCATATCCAATCTAATCCTGCCCTCTGTCATTGTGAAGCCATTCTTCCTTGTCCTGTCACTCCATGCCCTTGTCCAAAGTCCCTCTCCAGCTCTCTTGGAGCCCCTTTAGGCACTGGAAGGGGCTCTGAGGTCTCCCTGGACCCTTCTCTTCTCCAGGTTGAACAACCCCCACTGTGTCTATGCTTTTTATCATGTTAATACTTTGTACCTGGGCCAGAACACTTTTTCGGTGGCAGTGATATCCACCTCATAAAGAAACACAAACCTTAAAACCCTAACAGCTCTTGGAAGAGCAGCATGCTAAACGATGGAAGATGTTTGAGAGCCCTGAGCAGCTGTCCCAGGGACACATCTTTGGCAGGGACATACCTTCTCAGCACGGTGGTGGCACACTAAGGGGATAAGGGTCTCAGGCTCTGTGGACATGGCACACTCATCGATGATTATCTGCCTGACATCAAGCTGCTGCTCCAGGATGCTGGCAGATGCCACAGAGCAGGTGCACAGGATGACATCGTGACACGCCAGCTGATAAGCGCGACCTTGTGACAGCCAACCTTTGTACCTAGAGTCAATGCAGAAAATACCACGGTATGCATAAGGGAAACACCTCCAGATTCCTCATGCAGGAACCAGGCAGAGGCTGTGCTTTCCCAAATGATTATGGCTTCACCTCCCTCCCCAGGATGAGCTGGTGTTCCCAGGAAAGGGCTTTGGATGGACACTGTAGGAAATGTGCTTTGTCCTGAACTCAACAGGGCAGGGGGTCCGGGTGAAGGATTCAAGGTTCACACAGGTATAATAGGAATTTTGGTTCAGGTGGACAACAGCACCAGTGCAGAAGTGATTCTGAGGCTCTGTGCTGTACCACTAACCTCAAGCTCATCACTTTTTATCATTATTCTGAACACACAGTTTATTAATCTGTACTTCAGAGGTGGCACACAACCAAAGTCAGCCATCTCTCACCAGGGTCTCTTCCTACTCACTCCTTTGTTTCTTCTTCTGTGATCTCCTCTCCGTTCCTCACCCGAGTGTCAAAGCGACAGATCTCCTGCCAGAATTTGCTGGGTGCCCGCCGGATGCGATGATGCAGGATTATTTTGCTGAATAAAGAGTCAATATATAAATATTTTCCCTCAACACTGAGACCTGAGTGATTTCCTCTACAGTGAAGCAGACCACACCACCTGCCTATGTGGAGAAACCCCATTAGCTAAAAAACTCACAGCGAAACTTTCCTATCTTTGTAGACCCAAAATTCAACCTCAAGGACATAAAATACAACCACTTCTCTTTAGCAGCTGCAAGCAGGAATGAAGTCAGAGACATTCAGAGCTGTTTCAAAAGGAGATGAAAACATCTAGGGACTTTTCAACAACCTGGATTTCCTGACTAGGTGCTACATTAGACTGTACACGTTCACTTGAAAAAAATTAATTACAAATTATTTATAAAGCAGGTTAATAGTGTTGCTCGCAGTGGTGGAGTGAAACTGTATTTGCTCTGGCTTATTCAGCATTACTGATGCAGAAGCCACCTCTCCCCAGCACCCTAGGAGCCTGCAGGACATGCCATCCTACCTGAGCTCACGTTTTGGCTTTGCATCCCGTAGGGATTTACGGCTTATGTTCCGGTTGCTCCCTGGGTACGGGAATTCCATCGCCTCAATGGCCTCCCCATAAACCCTCAGTGGTTTCAGGTTCTTCGTCTTCATCAGCATCTCTGGAGAAGGAGGGCAGGTCTGGTCAGACAGCACTAGGCACTGGTGATGCTCAGGCCTGTCCCTCCCTGCCCCTCATTCATCATCCCATCTCCACTGGTCCTCTCCCTGCAGTGCAGGGTTCTCTGTAAGGACCAGCCCCACTTTCTGCCCTTCCACACCACGTGTTCTCCCTCCCACCAATACAAGCCACTTCAGGGGCATAAAAGATGGTAGTTACCAGCTACAACATCAACAGACTTGTTGGATGGGCCACAGTACAAGATGCACTTTCTCCTGTCATGCTTTTCCTCTTCCAAGCATGGTGTTTTGTCCTTCTCAACACTCTCCTCATTCAGTTTATGGAACCAGTAGACAATGTGAGTTCCAACAACTGTCTTCCCTGTGCCTAGAAAAAAACAGAAGCATGCTGAGAACATTTTAACCACAACACTCATGCTCTGGATCAGCATCCAGATGATCAGCCATGAAATAAAATCAAGAGCGGAGGGGACTGCCTTGCACAGCTGTGGGTGATGCCAACCCACGTTCCCTTCTCCTGGCTCAGTGAGGGTCCTATGGAAAGCAGCAGATCAGCTCTCACCTGCCATTCATACCACAGAGGTGTGTTCTGCTGTCCCCCCTTACCTGGTGGGCCTTGGATGAGCGTGAAAGGTTTTCTCAAAGCATCCAGAACAGCCTGGGTTTGACTTGTGTTAAGTTTCCAGTTGCTGCCGGGGATATCAAAGGATTTTTGCTGCAGGAATCTGGATTTTGTCACTGTTACAGCAAAGAGCCAAAGAAAACAAATGTAAAGAAGGTTACTGAGGGCAGCACAGAAGAAATTCAGCAAGAAGGTGCAGCAGGTACCTAGTGATGGTGGTCCATTACAAGACCACCTAGAAGTAATCCTTGTCCCTTGCCAAGATACTCTGCCCATGAACCCTCTCTGTGAATCCTGGGGATGACAATCTCAGCCACGCCAGCCATCAGCAGGGCATCCCAAATTACACAGCAGCTCCTCTGATCCCCTTGTCAGGGGAACCTCCTGGTGTGGGAGCATCACTCCTATGGCAAGGGCCCAGAGAAACTGCCAGGGCACCTGCCTGGCCAGAAGCAAGTAGCCACAAGGTAAGAAAGATTAATATTTGCACCTACCTTTTTGAGGAGGTTCATGGCCAAGGGCGATGCTTTTAGCAAGCTCAGAGGCATATTTGAGCCTCCAAAGTGCTTTTTCTTTGCGTCTGACAGACAGGGAAAAATAGGAATGAATGGAATTTAGCATAAAACAGCAAAAGTTGTAATACAGCTTTGCACGACTGCCTTACTTATTCTTTCTCTCTACTTTGTTGTTGCATTAACTCCTTCCACAAAAATAACTTAAACTTATTTTGCTCCTCTGGATCTGGGACCATTTCTCAACTGATTGAACAGCTGAGCCTGCAAAGATGTTAAGAGCAAGGAGCACAACTCCCGCCCTAACTCTGTTTTATTACGGCCCACCCCCTTTTACTGGATTAGCTTCCAATTTTTCCTAAAATTCATGATGCAAAAGGAAGCACATTCTGCCCTGAGAATGCTACAGTACTGGGGGTGCATGGCAACCTGTGCTGTGTACAAGGAAGGGCAAACTAGACAACAGCTCTGATTTTAAAAAGAGCAGAACTTGCTTTGCAGCACAACAAAGGAGAATGATTTGGAAATCAGGGAGCTCTTCTGCTAAGCAAACCCCACTCCAGGGCTTCACTTGACCTTTTATAACACATATTGCAGCAAGCCAGTAACATAAGAAGTGGGTGCTCAGGGAAATTTCAGCACTTTCTCCCACCTTCCCATTCTCGGGGACAATCAGAAGAGCATGAGACCCTCTGGAGAACAGACCTGAGGAGTGCTGCCACACCCCCCAAAGACCCACAGCCCAACAGTATGGCAGTCAGAGTAAGGGTAAGGGCAGGTTTTTCAGAGGACCAGCCACAGCAGTGAGGAAGGCCCTTGGGGGTGCAGCAGAAGGGTCCTGTGGGAAGCCAGGTTAATGAGAGCACACTGCTGAGCCCACTTACATGTCTGGCAGCATCTTTGGAATGAGCTCCACCGTGAACCTGGCAGACTCCTGTGAGATCTCTACAGGGATGTTCTCCATAGACATATAGTGGATGTAAAAGTTCATAGTCTGCTGACCAGACCTGTCTGACTTCTCGTCATCGTTGAACTCCTCCGTGACTCCGTGAGCCACCCAGGTGTAGGTATCGGGATCAACCACAAGTTTGTTCTCTGGTTCGCCATTGTCAAGCAAAGACAGGTTCTGGAGGCCATGGCTAAGGCATTCCTCATCACTCTGGAGGCTCTTGGGAAGCTTCAGCCCACCTAAACGAATGCACAGGTAACAGTGGAAGAAGTCCACTTCAATGGAGCACTCCTCCAACCACTTCTTGTTCAGCACAAAGCTCCCTTGCAGCTGTCCTTTGCTTGTCCTTTGCTTTGCCCACTTTATTTTAATATCACAGAGGACAATCGAGTCGTTCTCAGCCACGGCACACACTGCAGACTCCATGGCACTCATGGGCATCCACACCTTGTTGTACTCGGTCGTGCTCTTGTACCTGTCCTTGGACTGCAGCGTGGCGTAGGCCGAGAAGCAGTCGATCGGCTTCTCCGTGTGCTGCAGGCAGACCTCAAACCCCTCTGTCACACACCACAGCTGCACGAAGGGCACCAGGAAGCCCTGGCTGACGTCAGTGGTGAGCTGGAACTGCAGCGCGTCACCGGCGCTCAGCTCTAGGGACAGCTCCATGTAGTGGGAGCAGGAGCTCTTCCGCACCCAGCCTATGTGCCGCTGGTACAGCTCCTTGCTCTGCCGCAGCAGGGACGCAGCCCTGTCAAACTCCTCGTTCCTGATGGCCGTGAGCACGTCTTGCCACGTCTGGGTGCGGAACAGGGTGACACTCTGGTCGCAGAGGGGTCCTTCCCGCAGGCTCTGCTCCTTTGTCTCTGCAGAGTACATCCTTCTCTTCCAGGTCAGCCTGATGCTGTTCCGCTGCTGGATGAACACAGGCTGCTCTATCAGCTGAAGGGACCTGTAGCTAATTCTCTGCGGATCCGGAAGACTCTCGTTGTTCAGGGGAAACAGGGCTTTAAAAAACCTGCTCATCTGTTCAATATCCACCACAAAAGCAATCTTCTGCAGGACTTGGTCCTTCAGCTGGCTGGCCATCTGCAGGGAGTGGGCTCTCTTCTCATATGTCATGGCCTGGGTATTCTTCCTGTTGAAGTCATGACAGACAAACTCGATGTCATCCACAGAATAGATGAGGGGCTTCTTGCGGAGCACGGAATGAAGGTGCCGCTGGACCACGACATCCATGTACCGGCGGATGGGAGAGGAGGCCCAGGTGTAGGAGTCTACATGCAGGGAGTAGTGGCCTGCCTTTGACTGGACAGTGGAGTTGGAGCGACAGAAGTAGGAGCGGCTGAGCATTCTCCTGAAGTCCAGGGTCACGGGGGCCAGCTTTGGGTGGATGTCATCAGTGACAACGAGGTCAAGCATCTTTTGGAAGTCATGGGCATTAGCAGCTAGCTGCAGGTGCTTCCAGATGGGGCTCAGAAGACTGAACTCCACATTTTTAGGGGAGTCTTGTCCAGGAGGCATTTCTCCCAGATGATGCAAGAGATGGATGGACAAAGGAATGATGTGGCTGTACTTGTTTTTCATGAGTGACAGCTGTGTAAGACTTGGCTCACACTGACACCGGAGAGGAGTGACATTTCTGGTCACCTCCTGGTTGGTGAGGAACTCGGCCACGAAACTATTGAACATGATCATTAACTCCTCTATCATCTGATGGGACCCTCTGTTACCTGGGGAACTTTCCTCATCCAGCCGGTCATAGAAACAGTCCTCCTGCAGCCGAAACTTCCGATGGATCCTGGAGAAGTGATAAGCCACAGCTATGCAGTCCTCCAGGGTATCAAAACGAAGGGCCTTTGCTGCTCCCCTGTAGCAGTTCTTAATGCAGAGCTCTGCCTCCTCATAGGACAGCTGCCTGTCCGAGCGGATCACGGAGATGGTGAAGACTCCCTTTAACATCTGATCAGTCTCCTTTTCTACGGTGACCAACAAGGAGATCACCCGTCGATCTTTCTGCGGCAGGAGGCTGCAGACGTCTTGGCTGATTTTGGGTGGGAACATGCACAGAGGCTCCTGCTTGGGAGCATAGTAGGTGACACCCCGCTTCTTTGCTTCCAGGTCCAAGGCACTGCCTTTGGGAATGATGGCAGCCACATCTGCAATGTGGATCCCAATCTCATAGTGACGCCCCAGATCCCTAACGCTGATAGCATCATCCAAATCCCTGGCACCTTGGGGGTCAATAGTGAAGGTCATATAACTCCGACAGTCCTTCAGAGTTTCCTTGGTGAGGTTTATGTTGTTGTTGGAGGTGTACTTGGCTGCCTCTCGAGTGACAGCAGCTGGGTATTTGTTCTCCAAACCATACTCCAAGGCAAGGATCTTTAAGCCTTCTTCCAAAGTCAGTGCTGCCTGTAGGATCTCTGTTATTATCCCCAAAGGGTAATAAAACCCTTCCCGCCAGGAGATGACCTGGACACAGAAGAACTGGCACCTCCTTGTCTCCTGGTTGATCTTCTCACAGCTGACCACTCTGTACTTTCCATTGACAAACCTGCGGATGGGAATGACATTGGGTTTCTCCTTCAACCCTGGGACGAATATTTTGGTGACAGTGGGATCAATGGGTATCATCACACGGGGATCAAACTCATCCATCATGCAGATGAAGGTCCGTTCTCTCTCACCACGCTTCAGGATGCCCACCACCCTCCCCTGTGGGCGGTGGCTGCTGCTGTCACCTGTGCTGTTCTGCAGGATTTCCACCAGCACCTCGTCCCCAGTGAAGGCTGTCCCGCAGTTAACTCTGCCTTTGATCTGGATGTTCATGGCAGGGGAGTCATTGAGGGTGAAGGCAGAAGCTCTGTCGAACCCCTCTTTGATCAGCTCACACCTCTTGTACATTTTGGGGTGCATGTGCAGGTACTGCTGCATCATCTGAGAAGAGAAGTTGACATACTCCCACTTGTCTTTCCACTGGTTTGAAGCCTCGGACTTCACATTCAGCAGCCCTTCCTCAGATACTGTCACCAGCACGTTCTTGCTCTCATCTAAGAGCTCCTGGAGGATGGGATCATCAGCATTCATGCTCTCGCCCTCAGAGCTTGAGGAATCTGTGTCGCTGTCCTCCTCGTTACCCTCTGGGCTCCTGCTCCAGCTGTCCTTGTCACATGCAGCCTGTTTGATCTGAGCCATTGTCAGGTTCTCTGGGAAGATGCTCCCCTTGTCGATGCACTGCTGGATGAACCGTTTCCACACTTTGCTGCACTGGCCATGGGAGCACAAGGCCACGGCGTCCCCCACCGCAACCACCAGTGACTGAGCCCGGGTCATGATGGTGTTGAGCACTCTGGCCTCGTTGAAGAACTCGAGGTGGTGGGAGGCTGAAACGCGCAGGCTCTTGCTGGTGTGGACCGTGCTGATGATGATGACCCGAAACTCACGCCCTGCACCAGAGGGGACAAGGGAGAAGTCACTCACAAGAACCCAACAGGGAGGACCCTGCCTGGCTGCCACTGTTACATGGCCATGGACTGATGTAACCTCGCTTGGCTGAAACATGGGAGTCACCTGGTGTGAATAAAGCAGCTCTTGGGGATCGTGAGATCCTCTGTGTGTGAACCAGGATGGACATCCCAAGGCACCACCACCCACACACCAGGGAGGGAAGGACAGTGTGGAGATGGGATAAAGGCAGAGCACTGGAGCAGTGCAGCCATGAGCACCCATGGAGTAGCCCAGCGTGCCCAGTGCCACCAGCAGCTCCTCCTTGCAAACACAGGTAGAGTTTGCTGTGAATCCCAAATTCCCTGAGGAACTGAGGGTCTTGCAGGAACAAGAGCAGTGATCATTTGCAAGGACCCCTCTCCCCCTCAGGAAGAGCTCTGCTGATCACACAACAAATAACAACCAACAAGAGGCATCCTAGTGATATCAGAGCTGGGAAGAGGCTGCAAAGAAAGGGTGTGGAGATCACAAACTCCCCCTGGGGTCAGTTATTCTCACCAGGAGGAGTCCCAGCTGCACAATAAAAAAAAAGATAATGAAAACACGGATGAGTCATAAACTAAGTCCTTGAGGACAAAACCAGCCTTATCCCTCTCTTGTGATCCAGAGCAGGAGACTCCTCCTCTAGTGAGCTGTTCTGTGATTGGTACCCACAGGCCATCCTGGTTTCAATTCCCTTCGGTCACTGCCTCCCTCGCTGGTACTTAGGGCTTCACATGATTCACACATACTCAAGTCTCTGGGATGGCACTTACAGGGTTTTTACCCTCCTACAAAGCAACAGCCATGTATTTGAAATGAGTTGATGGGTGCAGATTTAATTCAGTGTGAAATCTTATTCACTCAGGAAAAGACAAAATCAAAGAACTACCAACCAGAAGGGGATGGAAATCAGCCAAAGGACTTCCAGGCACTCCCTCCTACTTGGTGTTACATGGACTGCGGTGGTGGCAGAGACACGGAGAGGGTAGGGGAGCTCTGCCTGGCAGCACCTCCCAGAGAGGTATTTTTCCACAATAACAGCCAATATTTTGCATTTTAAAAAGAAGGAAAATGTAAAGATGTTGGAAACTCCTCTGCTAACACCCCAGTGTCTCTTCCCCCTGTCTGTTACGCAGTGGCTGTAGTTGCTATGGACCCTCTTGTCCACCAGCATGACTGCAAAAGCTGTGTATGACTCTCGCACAAAAGATCCCAAAATGCAGCCAGGAATGAGGGACTGTGGCACAAGACACAAACCTGGCAAATTTTCGTAGTTTTCCACCACCACATCTTGTAGCTGCTTTTTCCTCAGCTCCTGTCTTGTTGCAGAAACCTGGTAAGAAAGAAGCACAACTGAACTCAGCTCAGAAACACCCCCCACCAAACACCAGGGTCCCTCATCCTGCCCAGCTGCAGGTTGCCCAAATTACTTGACAGCAGCCACACATCCGGGCTGACTTCAGCCAGAGCTCCCAGTGCCCTGTCATTAACCTGCCTAGAAGATGCTGATAGAAGTGTTTAACTAAGCCATTCCACCATCTCTGCTCCAACCACCCAGGACATGCTACCTAAATGGAGACTGCCTCAAAAAAAACACTGAGGGCACGTGAGACCCCAGATTTCCTATTTTTAATTGCACAAATAATCATAAATAGATTAAGAGGTCTTCCTTAGGGAGTGTTTAGTCAGCAGTGCAGGCATAGCCCCCTCAGGTGGAATGCAGGATTCCCCTACGCACCTGCATCCCATGGGAGACCACACAGATCTTCTTCAGATCCCGGACACCCCACTCATCTGGCCACCTCTGATAGATCTCCTTCACTTTCTCAATCACTTGTATTATCTCAGAGACATTTTGCCAAGAAATCATGGAGATATCCCTTTCAGCCACGCCAGACACGTGGCAGAACACGAGGGGATAAATTTCGGGATGGGGTGGGATGTTCCCACTGGCTTGGATAGCGTTGCCATTGCCGATGTAGAAGTGCTTGGAGACAAACTCGATGATGCCGGCAGTGGAACGATAATTCTCATTGAAGATGATCCTGCTCTTCTTGGCCACCTCATGCCTCTCCCTCTGGTAGAACTGAAAGAGCCGGTTCAAGAGGGTGTGATCAGCAGATTGCCCACTCCCAACAGAGAACAGCTTTGGGGTTATCTGCATGTGGTCCCCAGCCAGGACAATGCGGGTCTCAAAAGTGGCATAGGAGAGTGGAACCAAAGCTTCGCACTCCAGCATCTGCGCGGCCTCGTCGATCATGATGTGGGTGAAGTAGCCTGGGGGGACCCTCAGGTTCTTGGATAGCATGGAGGTGGTGATAATGATGTGGTGCTTGTCGATCTCGGCCTGCGTGGGGTGGCGGAACGAGCGCTGGTCCGGTGAGAGGCAGCAGTACATCTGGGTGATGGGGTCCATCATGTTGACGGACCGGTCGGTGGAGATGATCCGCAGGGGAACAGCCCATGGATGCCCCATGGTCACGTAGTTGTGAAAATACTCCCGGATGTAAATGTCAGCAGCGCTGGAGGGGAAAAAATAGAAAAGCATCAAGGAATTGTTGGTGCTGTTCCTAAATTCTGTGGTACAAAGTTCTCTCTCATCATTCCCCAACACACATCACAAAGGAACCGGTGTCTACGCAGCCACCAATTCCCAGACTCTTTCCAGAGTATGGTTTAAAACAGGAATTGGTACTTGAGACTAGGACATCTCTTGACACTCTTATGGAAAAATGTGATGTGCCCAATAAAACCTGTGGCCCTGATGCTGTCCGGGGCCAAGTGAGAAGGAGCTCTCCTCTGACGGCAAAGCACCCCCATCCCCAGGTGAGACAAGACCTGCAAGAGAAGCTTCCGTGCAAGCAAACAGCCTGGAACAGGCTAGGATTAGCAGTCACCATCTATTATGCATTAAAAACTGAGGCAGTAACAGCCTGCAGGATTGGATGTGGACACTCTTTTCAGCATAACTGCTCTAATTTTAACAGTCTTGGCCTGGTTTCTCTGAAGGCAGGTCCAATGGCATTCAGACCAGATCTGCGTTTTCTCTTCCCCAAACTCTCCCTGGAAAAGTCAATAGATTGGCATGTGCACAGAGCCCAACAGTCTTCAAGGGCAACTAGAGCACAATATTATCCCAGTATGGTCGGGCAGCAGCTGTCTATGTCTTGCAGCACACAGTAAAGGCTGGAAAAAACTGTCTCTCCAGCCCCATTCCCATTTTCTAATGGGGCAGGAATATGTTAAGTGTTCAAGGCCACACTGGACAGGGCTTGGAGCAACCTTGTCTAGCAGAAGGGTTTGGAACAAGCTGTAATGTCCTTTCCAACCCACGTCATTCAGGGATTCTATGATTCTGCATTGCCTCTTCCACAAAGACTTCCACCCATGACAGGCTTTTTCCTAGCAGGAACTAGAGCAGTTTAAGACAAATTCAATAAAAACTAATTTATTTAAACAAACAATTGAAGTGCACACTGAGAAAAGGGCAGCTCAGCTCTGGCTCGTACACCTTGGCTCCCCTTCATCCCCTCAGCAAGCAATGCACCAGCTTGCCCACAGTTCTTGTTGCCTCTTCCCTGCTAACCTGTTCGTGTGAGTGCAGATCAGCACCCGTGTGTTGGGCTGCTTGAGGATCTCCAAGGTGGCCATGGCCAAGGTGAACGTCTTCCCTGTGCCAAAAGGCCCATAGATGAGCAGAGGTGGGACCTGCCGCTTGGTGGTCCGCTGGCCCGTGATGAAGGAGATGGCTTGTTTCTGCTTGCTATTTCCTTTCTGTGGGGACCCAGGAGAGTATGGGATGGAGCAACTGGCAACATCTGGCAGGACCAGCTTCTCATCCAACAGGCAGTCCACAGCCTGGTGCCACTGCCGGAACAGCAGCTGGTCGATTTGGAACTGGATCTCCACCTTGTGGGAGGTGTTTGCCTTGAAGTTCAGCTCCGAGCAGCACCTCCTTGGTATCTGTAGCCAGAGGGTCTTCTCCGTGGTGGCTTTATGCTCCACAAAAACTTCATAAACCCGATTGTCCACAGGTGGGTCAAGCGCCAGGAAGGCGGTGGGCACAGACCTGCTCAGCAGGTACCCCTCATCCGTGTCCGGCGAGAGGTTGTAAGGGGTAGGCACTTCAGCAAACAGCTCCCCAGAGAGAGCAAACTTCACCCCCATGGAGAAGCTCTGCAGCATGGGGGTCAGCGAGATGAGCACACGCAGGTTGAGTCTGAAAGGAGGAAACACCCGAATGAAGAGCAGAGAAAGGATGTGTCAGTTCCTGAGCCCTCCCCCGCAGAGAGGGGATTGCCACCAATACCCAGAGAGGGTCTGCCAGCCCCCCCAAGCACATACAGACAGAAACCACGCTCTAGCTAATCCACAGCCACAGGATGAGACCCAGCAAGCCATCCTTCCAGGCAAGTTTCCAATTTTCTGGGAAGGCACCACAAGACCCAACCCAGAATGGACAGAAGACCCCAGGAGCAGCACGGTCCCAAGGGTTAGCAACAGGCTTGTGGTGCCCAGTGAGGGGGAACCCCAAAAGGGTTCACGCCTGGCACTTACTTGGCAATCAGAGCCTGCTCAGCTTCTTCCTCACGGAAGAGGAAGCTGTGCATTCTCTCCCGATAGTTGAGCCGGGTGATGGGAACGACTGCACTACTCTCACTTTGGTAATCCAGTGCCAGAGCAGGAGGTTTGTACTTGGCCAGCAGATCCACATCTTCACCAGTCTTTGGCACGCTGGGAACGATGATCCGGTTACCCCGATTCCACCGCACAAAGTTGACGGGGCGGGTGCTCTCCCTGGTGCTGGGGATGTGCAGGGGGGTCTCCTGCCGGCCCACCTTCACCTTGATCTTCTGCATGAGGACGGGGCGCTTGCCGAAGTCGAAGACCACCCACTGCTCGAAGATGCCCAGGGTGCAGCACTCCATGCTGACCTCCACCAGCGCAGTGTGGGGCGAGGAGGACAGGGTGGCCACGTGCTCCCCACAAATGTACTGGAGGCCCCGAGAAAGCCCATTCCCCGAGAAGTAGAAGTTGACTCCAGGCTCCCGCTTCAGCAGGGCCACGTGCTGCAGATGCATCTGCCATTGAGGAGAAGACAGGGACACAGTGAGGGCAAACCATGGGAAGAGCCCAGCAGCTGGTGAGGTGTTCTAGCAGAATTTCCCAGAAAAAGCTGCTAGAGGAACCAAACACTGTGTCAGCCTCACCACAGCTTATTCCTCATACAACCCCACAGCAATTACTTTAGGGTCTCAGAGAACCTCAGGTTTCAGTTTAATATCAGCCAGTGTGCAGGAAATAGGTAATCTGCTTGGAGAGGACAGATTTTGCCCCCAACATCCACAAAATCCTGGGCAGGAAAGCAGCTGAATGCTGTTATTTGTGATGATGCAGGGGAGGTGTTGAGAGCAGTCAGGTCTGCCCCAGGACCACTGCACAAGACAGGAGACACAGTGGCTGCACCCCCTACACAGAGCCTCAGTGCAGGAATCACCTGAGCAGCTCCTGAACACCCAACACACGTCCTCATTTAAACATGCCCAAATCCCCGTCCTTCTCCCCCTTGCAGAAATAATAACTAAAAAAACCCCAACCAAACAAAACCCTCCAAGGGACTGAGCTTACCTGAGAGTGGACCTTGAACCTCCATTGGTATTTCTTCTTCCTGTCCTCCAGCTGCACGTGCAGAGGCTGCTCACACGCAACCTGGACACCCTCGATGTGCTCAGCCATCTGTGGGGAGGCATGAGAGGAGAGGGACTGAAAGCAGCGTCCCAGGGACACACCTCAGAGCCATCTTGGCCATCTTCCTCCTTGCCATTACGCTATGTCTTCCCAAGAGGGATCCAGAGTACATCCTCATAATCCATCCTCACCCACCGCTGTGCTGGGTCCCCATGCAGCAGCCTTGGGAAGCCAGAGGACCCACGGCACAGCTCGGGTACCCTGAGCAGGGTCTCAGGTTGCTGTCTCCAAAGAGATGAAGGAAGGAGGACGCCACATCCCTTTTTGCATCCCCATTAGGAAGGTGAGCAGTGGGCTCCATTCCCAAGCTCTCACACCAGAGGATCCCTGTGATGTGCTGCACCAAAGTGCTCCCACCCTGTGCCCACCACTCACAATTAACACCTCGTTGGAGCACATCCGATACTCAGCAATGAGCCTGTCCTGGTAGGACAAGAGCCCATCTTTCCGGGCTTGCTTCTTTTTCTTCATGGAAACCTTCACCCTCTGGATCCACTCCTGCAGTTCCTCTTTGGAATGAGCCTTGGTGCAGCTGTTGCCCATTTCACACACATCCGCTCTGTCGGGAGAGAGGTGTTCCAGGTGCCACCCGTGCCCGGTGGCATGGGGATCCTCAGGGAGCCAGCAGCTCCCTGCTGCCCCAGCCCTCTTCCCTGTTGGATGCCTTACCTGCTGCACAGTGAGAACTTGGTCAGCCCGAGCGGCGGCGCGCGGTGGACCCACTGCATGGAGCTGTCGGCCGAGAGCATCTGCACGTGCTCGATGGAGGAGCAGTGGTTCTCGAAGCTCTCCTGCGAGCTGACAGTCACCAGGCAGATGCGGCAGTAGAAGTGCACAGGCGCGGGCGCCGCCGGCTCGCCATTGGTGCTGCCGGTGCCCACAGGTGGCAGCAGGTCGGAGCGCTGCAATCCCTGCTCCCTCTCGGCCTCCCAGACGGCCATCTCCACATCACTGTGGGCGTAGTGGCAGCGCTGCAGGCCGTGCCTGCAGTGCCGGCCCTGGGACATGAACCAGCAGTAGCTGAGGGTCTCCATGAACTTGGGGCAGGGCCGGATGGCCGTGTACTGCTGCTTCTTCTGGCTATCCAGCACCACGTGCACCAGGAGCGGGTCCCAGGTGTGGTGGGATGTGCAGAGCTGCCCGTGGCCGCCCACCGTGATGCGCTGGGGGCAGCCGAGAAAGCAACGCTTGCAGATGTCCTGGAAGCACCCCCCGAACTCGTTGATGATCTCACTGGCAGCACTGGCCATGGTGTGGGGGGCAGTGGCAGGGTGGCCCCCCAGCTGCGCCTGCAGCACCGCCGCCTTCAGCCAGCGCCGCTCCAGCTGGTGCTCCCTCTCGAAGTTCCAGACCATGGCCTCCTCCGCGCTCCAGGCGAAGGTGCACTGGTTCTTGTGCCTGCTGCAGCCCAGCCCCACCACGTAATACCTGCAGACAGCGTAGCGTGCCGGGTTGGGGAAGCCGGGCCGCCGGGACACTTTCCTCCATGCCGTGCTCCAGCGGCTGCGGCAGCGCGCCAGCAGGATCTCATACATGCAGTTGTGCTCCACCTCCCGCGGGTGGTAGGTGATCTCGTTCTCCTTCACGCTGCACTTGGAGCAGACCAGGAGCAGCTCCAGCTGCTGCTGGAGGCTGCTCAGTGGCACCTTTGGGCCGTTGGCTGTCGGCATCTTTGGCGGCGGCTTGAGCAGAGCAAAATTAACAGTGGGAAGATCTTAGATGGCGATGCCGTGGGGAGGAGGTGGCATGGAGCGAGTGGCCTTGTCCTAGCTCAATGCATACCTGCTGGCCATCGGTGCAAGCTCATGAAGCCTGACAAAGGAACAAGAAACAAGCGACTTAGCAGGAAACATCAGACGGTCCCTGCTGGGCACACACGGAGGCACCGGCACAGCCAGGAACCTCACCCAGGCACCCTCGGCCTCGGCACCCAAGTGCCCCCACCCTCTTCCTCTGCTCTGTTGCCCCACCAGCCCGGGACTCAGGGGACTGTGTCACACAGGAATCAGGCTGCTGAGTGATGCTGGCTCCCAGCAGGGCTCAGCCTGATCCCTGATGTCCCCATAGACCATCAGCATTTACCATCCAATGTGCCAAAGCAGTGACTGCTCCAGAGGGCCCAGCACGGTCCCCACAGTGGCCACTGAGCTCCACTGGACCACAGCCACATGATCCAACTTCCTCTCCCTGCTGCCAGCACCTCCCCCACCTTGAGTCCCTCCTGCCAACTTTCTCTTTCTTTATCCTGTTTTCTTCCCTGAGTTGGCCAGGCAGCCCCACGCCGAGCGAGAGGAACCCAGCTCCAGCCCCTCAGCCCATCTGCCCCATAGCACAAAAGATTAATTGGAATTAATTAATGAAGCAACCACCCTCTTTGCTCCTGGGATGCAGCACCCAAGGCCAGGAGATGGGCATGCTGCAACAGGGGCCTGCCGGCATCTCTCCAGCTGACATCTCGGTAAACATCCGGCTGGAAGAGCTCGGCCCTGCCGGATGTGGCAAGGAAGGCAACTCACGGCTCACTGCCCTCTCCAGCCACCAGCTCCGGCATTTGCCATCAGTTTCCTGGGTAACCAGGGGCCAGGAGCATCCCTGGGAATGATGCTGCAGGGTTTGGTGGCTGGGCCACGTGGTCAGGGTGAAGGGAACATGCCGGGGCATATCTGTGGGCAGGGTGTGCTGCCAAGAAAAGCCACCGGCCGTGTGCCGAGCACCCAACTCGGGCTCCTGGCCAGCAGCCACCACAGACTGGCTCTCTAGCAATACCAGGGAAGAGTGGGATTTACAGCTGAGGTTCAGTGGACAGTGGAGTAGGAAGGCAAACCTTGCATTGCTTCTGCACTTCTAATTAAGAATCCTTTCCTCTCTTCTGGGATAAACAGGGTGCCGGGCAAAGTGGGCAGGGGCTGATGAGGCTGCTGCTCCAGCTGGAGCTCTGGACAACAAACACCGAGCTGGAAGTGGCCAGAGCATCACCCACATTCCCAGCACATCCTAAGAGAGCTCCTCACCTCCCATCCCAGTGTCACAGCACCCACCCACTGCCAAGCCTTGAAGGAATCATCTAATCCTACTTCTCTGTGTGCATCAGGTCAGACACGTGCTCAGTGGATAAACACCCGCTCACTTTATCTCTCAAGGCCTGGCAGTGAGCCTGGCGCTGGGCAGAGCTGCAGGTTTCCATTTCGGGAAGCTGTGGGATTCCGTGGCAGACTCCCACGGCAGCGCTGGATTGATTGGGGTCACTGTGCCACGCCACGAGCTCTGCACCCAGAGGTAAATCACCCCGACTCAGCTCTGTGCCTTCACTTCCAAACCTTTACTTGAAGCACTCAGCGCAGGCTCGCAGTGAAAGAAGAGCAGTGACCCAGAGCTGGCTGGGACCAGTGGAGAGCCAGGGTATTCCTATCCTCTGGCTGTAACAAGGCCATGGTCATTGGAAGAAAACTTTCTGCAGTCCAGGGGTCAGGAGCTCTTTGTTTGTTCTGGTTCTACCACAAAAAAAGAAAAATTGGAGCCACAGCTGAGGTTCTGGCGCTGCCTGATTGCTGACTGATGCAGATAAAATGCTTTGCACTGAAATGAAATAATTTCGGAAAAATTGAAAATAAGCACCTATAAAGAGAGGAGGGGGAGTGGAACAATCTGTCTCATGTCCAGGGGCATCAAGGGCTGCTCCTCTGATTCTCAGCAAGACAGCAAAGGCAGCACGGTGCTGGTGGCAGCTGCAGACCCCCTGGAGCTGCTCCCATCAAACTGCTCCAGGCTGTGAGTACCAGAAAAACCCCCAAACACTGGGAACCAGGCAGAAGTTTGGGAAGACACAGCCTTCTCTGAGGGCTGGACTGCGGGAGGGAAAAACCCTGCACCTTTTGGGGGTCAAAATCCCTCCTGTGTGAGCCTGGGGAGACTGTTCGCTAGAAAGGAGCATTCCCACTCGGTTTCCCCGGGAGATCTGGGATCGACTGGAGCTAATGGGAACCCCAGGGCAGAGGGAAGGTCCCTCGCGACCGCAGGTTCAGCTTGCCCCGGGACCTTGGCACAGGGCAGGGGGGACATGGAGGGCGACGGCGGCAGAGCGGGGCCGGTGGGGCCAGGCTGTTCCCGAATCTCCACAGTGGGAACGCCCGGAGCGGGACCGAGGTCACGCTCAGCCGCCGAGAGCCCTTTCAGCTCCTTTGAAGCTGCCGAGGGCAGCACGTTCCCAGTGGAACTGACATCTGCAGTTTCGGGAACACTTTGGTATCCCTCCGACAGCAGTTCCACCTTCCTTCCTCTGGAAGTCTCCGCCTCCGGCCGAGCCCTCCTGTGAAAGGCACTCAAGCTCAGGGTTTGTGCGACGTCTGTGCAACACCGCAACTGGTGAAAACTCCAGTATCCCTCAGTTATACCCACGGGAGAGGAAGAAACCTGATCGCTGGCACTCGGCTCCGTGCAGAGGCAGCCGAACTTCCCGCTGCCGGCACCTCCACAGCCGCAGAGCTCATGGGAGACGCGGTCCTGCAGCACCGCCGGCACCGACCCACCCGGTTAAAGGCTTAAGAACTGCCCATAAGGACCGTGCAGGACAGCCAGGTTGCCACTGGAATTCATGCCTAGGCAGGGCATCCCAGCTGGAAAAAGCTAAGAGGGAATATTCCTCCTTTAAAGGGGTCAATTCCCCTACTGTTTATTTTTTTTTTAAGAAGGCGTTTGATTTTGAGCAAACTGCCAGAACATGCTCTGGGTCTGGAGGTGGGAGGGAAGAGGAAGGGGAAATGCAAACCCCGGTCAAAGTCTCTGCACAGCACTAGTGCTGACGCCAAATTAAAGCTTTTTTCTCTCTACAGCAGCCTTATACTAGAGGAAAAAGGAAAACAAAAAGAAAAAAAAAAACCAAAAACTAAGGGAACCTTTGCAATCCAAGCTTGGGTGGAGAGAAGACGCAAGGCATGAGGTAGCTCAGGGAGGTGTGCCACAAGACAGCTGTCCCACTGGAAATAAAACTGATGTCAACAGGGCAAAATCCAAATGCCTCAGGAAAGGTAAGAGTGGATGGAGAGCAGTATTTGCCAGCAAGCCACAGACCATGATTTACAAGCTGAATTTTGTATATTTTAAGAAAAACAACCTTTTTTACACTGATCCTGAAAAGCTCAGCCTGGCATTTAAAGCCACTCACATCCTGCTGATGGGTGACAAGCCACTGTGACAGAGGCTGGTTTATTGTACCCCCAGCCTCATCTGGGCGAGTTCTGCTTTCTCCCAGGAACCAACACAGCCCCACACACCTCCTGCTCAGCTCTGGTCCAGCCTTGCCACAAACCAAACCCAAACAGAGCACACCATGGCTTTGCCGGTGGCATTTCCTCTACGCTCAGGAAGATGCTTTGGGTCAGGGCCAGGCCACGCTGTGTCCAAGCATTGTCCCTGGCAGGCTCCTTGCAGGGCAGTGCTGCTGCCAGAGATAATCACATTTCCCTGGAAATGGCGAGTGGAAGCACGGCTGTGGTAGAGAAATGCTCATCGTGCCCCTGCATCCTGATGCTCTGCACCCATCCTACCCCACCAGGAGGAAGGTGGCCAGTCCCTGAGCTCTTGGCTTGGTTAATTATTGACAGAATATTAGGCAACGCGCTACGCTGGAGTAAGCCAAGTGCCCCTCGATCAGAGCAAGTGACGTGGATCAGAGTGCTGGGAGAAGGATGGGGACAGGGGACCATGTGCCTCGGGGGGCTGCAGCCCCACACCCCGGTCATCGGACCCAGACAAGCACTGGCCCTTGGAAGTTTCTGCCTCAACTACAAGCAGCATTCAGAGCAACAGTGCAAGACCTTCTCAGCATCGCCAGCACCCCACGAGCGATCAGGGCAGCCGGGCCAGTCCCACCCCATCACCCGCAGTCCTCCTGCCTGTACCGAAACCGCACCCCTCTGGAATCTCCCTCCAGTGCAAAAACAGCCTCCAAAGTTCTTGGCGTCCCCCTTTCCCAGCCTTTTTCGAACAGACAGCTCACTCCACATCGCACTCAAAAGCCGGCACTACCAGCCGTGACAGCCGCGACACCACTGCCCGAGCGTGTGTGCAGGCACGGACCCTCCAGTTTGTGCAGAGCCCCGAGACACGTGGACCCCCAGATGCTGCACTTGCTTTCATCCAACTGTAAGAAGTTCACCGGGAGCTCTCGGATCCCATCCTCAGAGTTCAGAGGCGGCGGCAGGGTTAGAATATCGCTGTCGGGGATCGCTCACCGAAGGCAACGCTGTGCACCCCCGGGGTTCTCCCCACCCTCCAAACACGGCTTTGCACCTCAAAACCTGCACTCTGGCTATGACCCCCCTCTCCCGAACACATCCCAGCCCGGGCAGGGACGCTGCGAGCCGGGGCGGTGGCTCAGCGGGATGCGCACCCCGCACGCCCTGCAGAATCCCGCACGCCCTGCCGCACGCCACGGCTCGCTGCGGGGCTACCAGGGGCACTCTCGGTCCTGCAGCCCCCCCAGGGCGCTCCGCTGACCCCCATCCCCGGAGCTCCCCCCCACCCGGAACGCCCCCCGCCGCTCTCACCGCCGCCGCCGCCGGGGTGGGGGGACCCGCAGGGACCCGGGGACTCGCCGCCGGCGGCAGTTTCGCTTCTCGGGCCTCCCTGCATTCAAACCGGGGCCGGACTTCGCGGAAATTGCATCACGGCGGCCCCGCCCCGCCCCGCCCGCCGGCACCGGGGGGAGCAGGAGCCGGCACCGGCACCGGGAGGGCACCAGGCGGGGGGGATCGGCACCGGCACCGACGAGAGCCCCAGCCGGCACCGGGACCGGCACCGGACAAGAGGGACAGGCAGCGGGGTGGGGGGATCGGCACCAGGGGAAGGGGCGCCAAGGGAAGCGGGCACCGGCATCCAGGGCAGCAGAAGCCGGTACCGGTAGCGGCACCGGCGGGCAGCACCACCCGCATCGCGCAGCGAACAGGACGGGCGCTCCTGGGGGAACCAGCCTCCCACCCGGGTGCCGTGCTACCCCCGCATCCCCGGGCATCGGAGGCCGAGTCTCCCCCCGGTCCTGTCCCCGCCAAGTGCAGAGGGGCCGCTCCCGGGGGCGCTGCTCACCCGCAGAAGGTCGGGGTTCCTCGCGCTCAGATTCGGTCCAGAGCCGGGAGCGGCGGCACCGGAGTTCTAAGTGAATTCTGAGCGGCAGCCCCGGTTCTCAGGCCGGGCCCCACGGCACCCTCCTTTTTAACGGGGCTGGGGGGTGGGGGTGGGGGAGAGAGCGCTGCTTTCCTTTCTGTTCTTCATCACTTTCGTTTTCCGTTCGGTTCCCCGCCTGGCGCGGTGCACCCGCTGCAGAGCTCAGCCTCGAGCCAAAAACAAACCCAAACTCGAAATCCACCCCCGGCAGCAGCAGACTCTGATTTGCATCGCGTTTCGTGGGGCAGCACCGACAGCCGGAGGGCAAGACCCCGCCTCCCGGTTTGTGGGCACGTGTTGCCACACAAGCACCATCAGTTGATGCTCAGCACCCGAGCAGTGGGGGATCCTCAGCACCCGGGGTGTGGAGACCCCTCTCAGCCCCTTTGCACCTCACCAAACCCATCCCACAACAGCTCAGCATCTCATCCCAGTGCATGGTGATGGGGCAAATTTGCGGGTAATACACACATAACCAACAAACCCTGGAACCCGCTATGCCCCCAAAAAACGCACACAAGAAAAATCCCAGGAAGTTCCTCTAAGCTCCTCAGTCCCAGGAACCCACCACAGCAGCCACATCTCACCAGCCTGGACTTTCTTGGCTTCGGAAAGCCCTGACCTGTAAAGCAGGTGCTGTGCCCAGTACTGTGGTCAAGCCCCAGGATTCCCACTTAATGGAATTATCTTCATTCCAGAAGCCAGCTGCCAGCCCTGGAAATAACCAGGGAAAACTAACACACCTCCAGCTACAAGTGGCTGTAAAAATTCGCAGGCACCTGAGGCAAAGTCTCCCTGCTGACATGGACGCTGTTCAGTCCTTCCATCGATTGATGGTGCTTGGTGGTGCCACCTCAACACAAAGAGAGCCTTCGGACAAAAGAAAACTTTTTCCTCAAAGCAAGTGGGAGGAGCAAACATTGAGAGAGCCAGCCTGTGGGCCATGTTGGCAATGGAGCAGGGAGGAAAGGAGGGGCAGAGACAGGTTTCTGGCACGTTTGTCAACACCAGTGGAAGGAGGAAGAGAAACGATGTTTTTGACCTTCCTGCTTTGTACAGTCCCAGCCATTGGGTAGCTCAGAGGGAGCTGTCACCCTGCTCCCATCCAGCAGCAACCCTGGGGAGCCAAGAAAGGGGTTTTCCCACCAAGGAGAGGAGTGGGGCAGCCCAGGCCTGTGGGTGCTGAATGGACCCCACTGGAGCAGAGGGCACTGGATGGATCCCACCAGAGAACTGGGTGCTGTGGAAACCAGGCATCCCTGGGCATCAAAACCACCAGGTCTGTGCAACAACACCTTGGTCACTGCTGGACCTGTGGCAGGATGACCACCTGCACAGGGCCATGGCTCTTCTGCACTCCATGTTCTGTCAGTGAGGAGCAGTGGGTGGCTCAGCTCCACAGTAGGATCTGACCCCATGGAATCCCCATGCTCAGTGTTCCCATCCAGGAAAGTCTTTCCCAGCTTTGTCCTTGCAGCTGCCATGGGAACTGTTATAGTTTGGGGAGCACCAGAGCCCTATCCCTGCCTGGGAAGGAGAGACCAAGCAAGGCCCAGCCCTGGTATCAGCGTCTTCCATAGATGGAGTCCATCCCCATTTGGTATTGCCTGGGGCAGGAATCATCCTCTCTGCAGCCCTGACTAAACCACAGCAAAGAACTCTGTGACAGCATCAGACAGCAGTGAAAACCAAACAAAACACCTGGCACTACTCCCCTGAGGTGCCCGAGCCAGGATGGGCAGTGCCCAGCTCACCCAGGCAGAGCAGCCTTGGCACTGAGGCTTCACTCTGGTTTTACAGGTGGGATATCTGGAGGTTTCACTGATTTTACAGGTGGGATATTTTCCCTCCAGCTCTAGAAGCAAACGGCTTTCACACTATTATATAAAGCTTCCGGCCCTGCTCAACACACAAGAAGGAGCCAGAAGCAGCGGAGCAGCCCGGGGAGCAGCCCGGGGAGCAGCCGGCTCTGCCGTCCCTCCGTCGCTGGCGGCAGAGCGCAGGAAGCCACTATTGGAGCAGGGAGAGGCAAAGCTGCGTCACCACATCCACAGCATTAGGGCGGGGGAGAGCCGAAACCCGGGATGTGCCGATTTTAGACAAACAAACACCGACCCGAAAGCCGTGAGTTTCGGTTTCCATTCCTTCGGCGACACGGCCGACAGTCACGGAGCGGTTTCCCCAGGAAACCATCGGTGCTGCTCCCCGCCCCAGCGCCAGACGCGCTGCGCTTTGTGCGCTGCACACCCCGCGCCTGAGGAAGTTGCTGGGAGCTGGGAGAGCCTTCCCGCGAGGATGCTGGAGCATCTCCTGTCCCGGTAACAGCCCTAACCTGCCCAGAGAGACGCAGAGAGTGAGGAATTGGTGATTTCTCACCGCCCCCACTCCCTGGCACCCCACGGGCAGCTGCCAGGCAGGACCATGGCAGGGTTCTGCCCGCGACGCTGCCGGGGAGATGCTCGGGAAGCGGGAGGCTCTGCTCTTTCCCAAACAGCGCAGTCTGCTCCTGTGGATACCTGGAGGAGAAAACGCAAGTGGCTGAGTCTCCATCACCACACAACCCAGGGAGAAACGGACTTGGCATGACTCATCCGCAGCCCTTACGTAATTTCGTCTCTGGGTGCGAGTCCTCCACGCCCGGCTGTGAGCGGAGCAGGGCTCCCCACGGGAGGAAAGGGGAGCAGATCTCAGCCTGAGCACCCAAGGGGAGCCCAGGAAGGCAGTGCCGGCAGTACCAGGCTGGTAAAATGGGTGCTGAGAGCCCCAGCCGTGCCCAGGGACCCCAGGCTCACAGGGCAGGTTGACCCACTGGGATCCACTGCAGCCCTGTGAGCCCACAGTGATGGGTGCAGCCCCCTGGGGAGGGCTTGGGGGCTCGCCCCTGCAGAGCCCCGGGTCTCAGCGCCGTGGGGAGAGCTGATCCACAGGTTGGATGTGCTCTCCAAGAACAATACTTTACCACCCCTGCTGAAACCAGGCCTGCAAGCCCAGGATCTACTGCCACGCTCGCATGGGACTTCCCCGCGGCCAGGGAATCGTGCCCAATCGCCCACGGCCGCATCCAGCCCAAGGCCACTCATCCAGACACTGATAATCTCTGCATACAGCTTGCTGCAGGCAACTTCCCTTCTTTGCTTACCCTTCTCAGCCCTCATCCTACCACGAGTTGCTGACTCTGCAAGCCCCCAGCTGCCCTCGGCAGGGCGGGGAAGCACCGCAGCACGCTCGGGAGAAGCGCAGCCATCCCAGGAGCGGAGCACGTCACCGGGGCATCCCTGAACAGCCCAGGCGGTCTCTCGAGGGAGACAGGGCTGCCCCAAGAGCTGCCGCAAAGGGAGGGGAGAATTGCACCAGCCCAAATCTGCCTGCCGAGCTTTTATTGCTTAGGGAGCTGTTTATACCCCGAGGAAGAGCTGCTTTGCAGGGCAAAGTACACCCACGCTGGGAATGCTTTGCCGGTGAGGTGATCTCTAGTCTCTCGGGCAGGTAAAGGTGCACAGAGCCAGAGGAGAGCTGCTGCCTCCTGCTTGCTCTGCTCTGCCCCAGCCCTCGCTGCCCATAGCTGCACCACACCAACACAGAGCTGACACAAATCCTGTCCCACCCCACGCTCTGATGCCACGTCTCAGATACCCTTAAAGATGAGCCAGGTCTCTCCAGCTGTCCCCTTTCCACCTGGACATTCCCTCTCCCACATTCTCCAGATAACCTAGACGAGTTTGTCCAAAGCAGAGATGGCTGGAGCAGGATCATCAGCCCACAGCGCTCCAAGGCTGGGCAAAGGCACCACAGCTTTCCAGCCCTGGCACTGCTGGGGAAAGGTGTCCCTGTGGTGCAGAAGGATGCTCACTCACCGTCACAGCACAGGAATGGGGGAATTTGGGTTGGAAATACACCTCAGGTGTGGCTCAGCACTGCTGCTCAGGCTGCAGAGGCAAAAGGCAGCTCAGGGTGACCACAGCCCTTTATATGTCCTCAGTCTGACATGCTACTGCTGTCCCAAGTACAGCGATACGACAGCGGTATCTTAGCAGCCACCAGCTGGGAGGGAAAAGCCTCTGATAAGGCAGGACTCCTCCTCATCAACTGAGTCTCTGCCAAAATGAAACAAAATCTAAAGCTTCAGAGGAATAGATCGTTTTTCTTCCTTATTACGTGTCAGAACTCTTCTAAACATAGGTTGGGGACCAGTGGTTATCAGCACTGGGTGCAGCCAGGCTGTCCCAGCTGCACCACAGACAACCAGACTTTGGAGCCGCATTTCAGGCTCCTTGCACGCCCATGGCCAGAGGGAGCACAGAGAACACATACATTTATATTTAATAAAGTGTGTTCCTGTCCTGCCTTAGCCCCACTTCACAAGCCCAGCTGTCACACCTGGATGTAGAAAATGCAATAAACCAGCAATATGCTTTCAAAAAAATATTTATTAGCTCAATAAAGTGACCTGTTGTTGCTGCTGTTGCCAGATCAAATTTGGAGAAACCCCAACACTCCAAGCGCCCGACTCCTTCCAGCCGGAGACAGTGTGAGACACACAGGCCCTGGGATGGGACCTGGTGAGAGCTGCAGCGAGTGGGGTGGCTGAAGGAGAACTGGGGGGTCAACCACCCCGTTACAGAACGGCTGCTTGAACCCAGCAGGGAGGGAATGGCAGTGTCCGGCTCCTGCGGGATGCTGGGGACTGGGGACAGCAGGGTCCCCCCTCGTGAGGAAGTGTGAGCTCCCCAGAGCGTGGCCGTGGGGTTCAGCTCTGCACGCTCTGCAGCACGGCTCTGCCATGCAGAAGAAGCTTCCCAACCAGGGCTTTGCTTAAAAATCACCGTTGGCTTAAAAAAATCCCAAGAATGGATTTTTTTTTTTTTTTGAGAAAGCTAGAAAAAGATCCAAAATCCTCAGAAGTCACAGCTTTTCTCAGCCCTCTGGGTTCCTCTCTTCCTGCTCCTTCCCCAGCAGATCTGACAACCACCATGACCACTGTCCCAAAAGCTCCCACTTGTTTCTGCCACCCAAAGCCAGCGTCACACACAAAACCCAACCTCCCAGGGCCTGTGCCCATGCTGCCAGCGCCCTTCCTGGTGTCAATGACTGTACACGTCCACGGAATTCCTGCTCCTGGCATCCCTCTCCACTCCTGCAGCCCCTGGGGATGGGGAGCAGCCAGCTCCCTGCACACCAGACTCCTCGGGGCAGCTTCCTTTTGCTACCGCCTTCTCCCTGCTCCTGCCCACTCCTCCGATGGACACAGCTCCAGCTGTGCCTGCCAACGAGGCTCAGCTGATGACCCAGAGCAGGAAAACTATTCCAAGAGAACAGGGGAGGAAAGCTTTATAAAAAAATAAGCTCTTTTTTTCTTCCCTCCTCCAAACAAGGCAGAGCATTTCTGCCTTTCCCTTCTCCAGGCATCCTTCCTCCCCCCTCCTTCCCTCTGACCTGAACCTCCTTGCTCCCGACACGAGCCGCTCTGAGTCTTGTTAGCCCGTGCCCCTCATGACACCGCTCCTCGTCCCACAGCGCAGCCAGAGAAGAGGCAGTTCCCCCCAGAGTGGCACGGCCAGCGTCCCTCCAGGCAAGTCCCCCCCTCACTTCTGCTCCGCCTCATCAGCCACTGCAGTCACCTCGATGGCGGCGGCAGCATGCTCGTCCCCGGCGGCCTCAGTGGCACCGGACGGGACAGTCACGACCGTGCTCCCACTGGGAGCTATTTGTGTCACATTCTGGATGGTCGTGCCAAGTCCTGGCAGCGTCAGGAGCTGGAAGGGGCTCACCACCTTCACCACCGTGCTGCCGTCCTGGACTGCAGCCGTGCTCAGAACCGTCAGGTTGGAAGCGTCCGGGTGGATCTCCACCGTGCCGGGGAAGGTGGAGCCAGCAGATGCCAGCACCGTGTACCCCCCCAGCAGAGGGGAGGCCGGGGAGCTGGCGGCGGGGGGCTGGGCTGGGGTCTTCCCCATCACCGAAGGCGGGAGGGCTGAGACCACTTTGCCAAGAGGGAGGTTGGCAATCTGGGAGACTGGCACGCCGGGGGTGACAGCGAGCTGCGCCGGCTGGGACAGGACTTGGGAGGTGATGGCAGCTGGTCCGGAGGTGGCCCTGGTCAGCCTGGGGCGTTTCAGAGGGGTAGGAACGGAGACAGGTGTGAGGGTCATCAGGACGTTGTTGAGATGCTGCGATTTGTGCTTCAGCTCCTTCGCTCGCTTGCGGTGCTCATCACACTGCTGCTCCAGAGCTGGAGAGAGAAGAGGTTTTGGCTCAGCCTGGATCCTGGACAAGCTTCCCAGAGGCCTGTGGCAACACCTGGTGTGGCTGGTTTAACAAACATCAGCTTTAACACAACCCCCACTTTCTCAGCCCAAAAGAAAAGGTGCTGGCAGCGATGCCTGGTGCCACACTGCTGTGTCCAGGACATACCTGCCAAATCCCGTGTGTACTGCTCCCTCGAGCGATCCATCTGGCACTTGTGGCTGGCCAGGACCTTCTTGACAAGATCCAGCATCCCAAAGTTCTGGACTACGTTGTTGAGTAAAACAGCATCTTAAAAACAAGACACAGAATCTTTGAGGAAGCAAAATTCCCTGTGCAAACTATTTGTGGCTTGGCAAAAGCCACACGAGAACAAAACATGTCCAGCTGAGACAGCCAAAATCTGCAGGAGGGTAACTCAAGAGGCTGGAGAAGAGGAGAAGGCAGAAGCCATGAGAAAGGGTAAGAGGTCACTAGCGTGTAAACAGTCCTCTCCTGCCTAGCAGGGGTGATAAAAAATCCGCTGGCACAGTAGCTGCTTGCTGCATCGTTATCCCAATGGCCTGAATTCCACCTCAGTTCCCAAGCCAAGTGCTCCTCCAGACCTAGAGCCAGCAGAGAGGAAGCCCCAGGCATGGGGAATTGGAGACCTGAGGTCACCTAAAGCATCCCCAAGTGCAGCTTTCCCAACAATCAGCCAGAAATGAGATTTTTTTATGATGAGCTATGTCCCTATCATGCCAACCAGATACCTCTAAGGATAAAAAAATCCACAAGCCCCCCTCCCAAGATGACCTGTGTCCAGGTCCTTACCCCCGAGCTGCAGCGGGGGATCCTGTGCTCGCTGCTGCAAGCCCTTCATGGTCTCCACCAGCTCCTGATGGAACTCATGGATCACTTCTTCCAGGAGACCACTGTCCTTCAGACCTTGCCAGAAAGCAAAGGTGTCCTCTGAAGAAAGAGAAAGCAAGGGAGAACCTCAAAATCCTCAGTGGGATTTTATGGTGATCTGCTGTGGGTTCCCTGTGGACACCCCTGTAGGGGTGCAGTCCTGGCAGGCTGGGAGAGACCCCCGAGGTCAGGGGGCTGGGGCAAAGCCCACCCAGAGCATGGACCCAAAGGAAAAGAATATGCTCTCCCCATTCCTGTCCCACACCAACAGGACATTTTGCTACAGCCAGTAGCACCAAGGAGAATGATTTCATGACCCCTCTGATAAGATTTTTTTTCCCTAGAGCCATTTGGCCCTGGCTTTGATATGTTAGTGCTTGGAAACAACTTCATCCCAAGGTTGCTGCAGCCAGCCTGCACACCAGTGGGGTATAACACAGTGCTATTCCTTAAGCAGAGAAGGAATAATCCCAGTGGAGGTTCATGCAAAGCTGCTCTGGTAAGAGGGTCCTTCCTGCTCCTTACCCTGCTGCTTCCCTCTTTCCACACATCTCCTCCACCCAGCGAGCCCTGCAGGATCTCAAGCCATACCTCCAATGCTGGTGCTCCAATCGCTGACATCCTCACATGTTTCTATGGTTATTGTAGCTGGGGATCCGTTCACTGCAACCAATAGCAGAAAAGAAGAGAAAAAATTCCCAGGTCCTGATTTTTCCCTGTATTTTCACAGGCTGTTTCCAAGGCAAGCACTCCCTTGCTGCATTTCTGTGACTTCTCCTTTACATTGCACAGGATCACATCTGTTTGAATGCAGATCTCAATGCTGAACAGAGACGCCCAAGTGGTTGCTGTGCCAGCTGTACTTATTTTTCTACATTGGAGTGCAATCCCCAGGGATTACTCCTGCAACCTTTGCAGCACAAGAACACATGCTTGAGAGTAGCATTTCCCTCCCACTCCCCCCTGCAAACACACCAGCACTGCTCAGGGCAGAAGTCAAACAGATTTAGAGTCTGATTTTTCTGGCAGCCCTTTTTACCAAGCCACTGTTTGTCTGGAGGGTTTCTAAAGCCTCCAAGGGAAGAGCAGCCCCCCACTGCACAGGGATGCAGGGGGATCCCTCCTTCCCTCCAGCTCTGCCAAATCTCAGCAGTTTTGTTACCATAGAGCCAGGGAACAGGCGTCATTCATGCTGTGCGCAGGAGCAGGATGGATGGGAATCTGGCCAGAGCCCCACGGAGCTGTGCAGAGCCTTTGGAATGCTCAGTTGCAGCCATTAAATCCAGTCCCTCTGCTCCTTTACTCTGCAGCTTTCAGGGCTCTGGTTATTCCAGCACAGCCCAGCAGCATGGGAAATGTGTCCCATTGGTGAGCTCATGTTTAACAGGGGGAGCTTGGAGTGGGCTGGGCTGTGCATCAGCAACAGCCTCCCCAGCACACCACCAGGATGTGGTGGATGGGTGCTCTGCAGAGCCAGCCAAGGGGCTTAGCCTGTCCCAGAGGCACCACCAGGAGCTCAGGGTGTGGGGCACTTTGGGGGCTGTTCTTAATGCTCAAGAGCAAAAGGAGTTAAATATAGAAGCATTGCAAAATTAGAACTCTTTCCAATGAAACAGTTGCCTCTGCTATTAGAGGTCAAACTCATAAAATCAGAGAATGGGTTGGGTTGGAAGCGACCTCAAAGCTCATTTCATTCCAACTCCCTGCCATAGGCAGGGACACCTTCCACTAGACCAGATTGCTCCAAGTGCTGTCCAACCTGGCCTTGAACACTCTCAGAGACAGGGCAGCCACAGGGAGCTTGGTTACGTGGCATTTGTGTGCTTTGATGCGTCGCAGCCCCTGCTGAGGCTGAGGAATGGCTGCACATACCATCGGCAGAGGCGGGAGTCAGAGGGATGTACTCTGTCGATGTCTGGCTGGTCAGGGACACCCTGGCTCCAGTCAGGTCAATTTTGGTGCTCCGGCAGGTGTTGGAACAGACCTTTGTGTGCTGGTAGAAATCCAGCTCTCCTGAGTCCATGATTTTCCTGAAAGACAGGGAGCAAGCACAAGGACAGGCATATCAGCAACAGCCAAGAGCTCCAAGATGCAGCTCCTGGCAGCCTTTACCCCAAACTTCTGAGTCCCAAAAAGCCAGGAGAGCAGGCAGAGCCAACAAAAGCCCTTACTGGGACTGATTTACTCATTTCTTGAGGGAGGAAAGGCAAGAGACAGCCTCTATCTGGTCCCACTGGCACATCCCCTCTGAAGCTGGAACTTCCAAAGGGTCAGCTGGAATGTCAGTTCAGGGTGAGATCACAGGGAGCCTCTTCCTTACCTTTTTAACTCGACAGCTCAAAAGGAGACAGGACATAACCCAATTTATAAACTAAAATCAGGTCTCTTATCTCATTCAAAGGGGGTGGCAACACTGGAACACAGGATCTTCCCATCCAATAACGTTGTCTCCAAAGCATCCCCAGGCCTTGCTGGCCAACAACCACCTAAGCTTCCCAAGATTTGCTCCCATGGGCTGCTGGGTTTGCCTTCAGACATTCCTCCTGAAGGTTTTTTCCCCCCTCTCAAAGCCCTGCCTTGACAAAGCCTAAACCTATTATGCAAAATTTACAAGGAGCAAAAGCTGCTTAAAAGGAATACGGGAGATGCCTGCACTGAAGCAGAAGAACACAAGGAAAGGCAATGTCATCCTGTGAAAAGAGCACAAAACCACTGACAATTCCTGGGGAAAGAGGTGATTCTTTTTTATCCTGCCCAAAGGCAGAGAAAGACTTTAATTAAATCACAGTCTCAGGCTGGTGTTCAGGAGGACCATACAAGAATTGAATTACTGTAGTTAAGACTAGAGAAGAGAAATGCTTGCAATAGAGAAGCTTTTTTTTTTTTTGCCAACGACTTATTTAGAAGTGATGTCAAGCAGGAGTGCTGCAACCAGAGCATTAGCGATGACCAGACTGATTTCATTTGGTGGGTCATGCTGAGAATCCACAGACAGCATGGCCCAGCCACCAAGAGCCATTAAAATTTCCAGTGTCCTTACACCAGCTGGAAACTCAGTGTGGTTCAAGTCCTGAAAAGACCAGAGAAATATTTCTTGCCCCAAATTATTCCCTAGGCACAAGGACAGAACAAAGCCATTGGACTGACCACATTTGGGGCCAGGCCATCATTAAGACAAATGTTTAGTGGTTCATTTGCTCCCTCAGCAGCAAAACAGCCATTCCAAAGGCTCTGTTCCAGCCCACCACAGTCCCCCAGAAGGAAGTGTCCAGAGATACAAAGGAAGGGACTAACCGGAGCATGATCCCGTTCATCCGGATCGCCCGCTTCCAATCCTTCAAGGTCGACTTGCCTGCCAGGTGGACAAACTCCTTGGGGCTGATTAGGTGATCATGAAACTGCAAAAGGCAGGGGTGCAACATCAGAGCCACAAGCCATAAACAAGCCAAGGGTGCCCTGTGAGCAGGGTTCAGCTGGAACCCAGCGGCATTTCCCAGTGCCCGGCAGTGGCTGCAGCCTCCACGTGCCACTGAACACCACCAAAACAGATAGCTGCCAGCCACTCCCCCCCCAGGAAACACTGCCCAAGTTGGAAAGATTAAAGCCAAACACTGCTGTCACAGATGGTTAGTTAACAGCTGCTCCAAGTCAAGGGTTCAGGGGTGTGTGAGTTTGGAGCTGCCCAGCTCAGGCAGGACAGCTGGGGAAACACCTATAGCTTGTGCAAAGTATCATTAACAGCAGGGAGCTGCTCACACTCCCACTAGCAATGGACTCTGTGAAAGCTGGGCTGCACTGGTAACATTTGGGTCCAGGGGCACGTTACGCCCCATAGGAGAGAGGGAAGAAACCCATTTGCTCTTTGATTTTCTGTTCCCAAGCCCAACTATCGGTATCAGGGAACCTCTGGCCTCTCTGGCAGCACACACCCACTGCTCCTGAAAACCAGCTTCAGGGAGCTGGCACGCACCGTGCCAACTCTTCCCTTCCTTTTATTGCCCTACACACCCAGCTGTGCCTGAACCCACACGCTGACCTAACAGCAACCTGCAGAATCATAGAATTACTAAGGGTGGAGAAAACCTCCAAGATCCTCAAGTCCAACTGTGAACAAGGCAGTTCTCTAGGGAGTTGCCTTACAGCCCATCCCAAAGGATTTCCCAAATCCAGGCCACCTCTTTTCCATGGCCATGTTGACCAACATAGAGTAACTCACTGTTACTGCAAGAGAAACTGCATCTCTGAACAAGGACAAGGGCTTCAGTGCAGAGAGGGTGGATTTTAGGAGGCAGCAGCATTACCTGCAGCAGCATCTATCCTCTGCCTCAGGGACAGAGGAGACCAACTCTCCAGGGAAGAGCAAGGACTATCCTTTAGGAGCCCAAGGAGACTCTCCCTCATCAGGGTATTGTTTAGGCCCTCCCTCACCAGGGTATTGTTTAGCCTGTGTACAAATGCCAGCAATGACTCACTCGTGGCATGTCTCTCTGAATTCATGCAAATTTTAACCATGAGTTACCCAGGACACAGCAGCAACTCTTCAGTAGGTTCCCAATCAATAAATTCCTCGAACTATCAACTTTCCGAGCAGACACTGCAAGTGCCCAAATTTCTTAAACTTCTCAATAACACATTAAATTGAGGCACCATCTCTCCAGCCAGAACTACACAATTTGGTCAAGACAAATACCAGGTACCCCAGCACCAGGAAAACATCATCCTTTCCCACCATGACATGATTCTGATGCAAAGCAGCTGATGAAAATTCATCACAACCAGGACAAGCCAGGAAATCCACTGCTGGCCCTCTGTTCTCACCTGCACACACTTCACATTGATCCCAGGGCACACAAACTTCCTCCAGATGAGGTTGGCTTTGCTGTCCCCGCAGGTGATGGGGTAGACAATCTCTGCCTCCAAACTGTCCTCATCTTCAGCCATCTTCACTTCTCACAGGGATCAGCGGAAGGGACAGATCAAAGAGAAACATGATGCAACGAGAGTTTTGAAACTCAGGAATAAAAAAAAAAAAAGTAGATGATGCATGGGTGAGGTGTGCTGGGGTTTATGGGCACCACTTGCACTTTGCTATTAAAGCATCCAAACACCCAAATTTGTCAGGCGAAACAGCCCAGGCAGATTTATGCCAATCCAGCTGCAGCTGAGCACAGGGAATATGGGAAGTCAACCATTCGTGATAAAAAAGAATGATGTCATCTGGGTGGAGTCACCCTTGGTTTTAAAGTAAAACTGGTTAAGTCAACTCCGGCTCAGCTGATCAATCTTTGCTTCCTAAACTCACTTTCACTTGCAACCAAAGCCAGCAAGTTGCTGCAAAACTGACATCCCCGTGGCAAGCTGGAATGGCAAGAGCCAGGGATGGCCGGACACAGGGACTCACCACGGACCAGGAGAGGGCAGCAGCAGCCCAGCCAGCTGCTGCCAGCTCCCTGCTGGTCACCGAGCCCCCCTGGATGCTGGGAGAGCATCCCCAAGGCCCGTAAGAGAACACTGGAGCCCCAGCAGCTCTGCACAGCAGTGTTTGGACTGTCCCATCTGACACCAGCACAGGGCTGTGGCACACCGGGGTGGTGGAGCTGGCACCAAGGGGCTGTGGAAAGAGCTGACCTACCTAGAACCGCTTCCTTCAGGTCTGTGGAGGCTGTGAAGGCGGCAGCAGCTGCAGCAGCTGCATTTTCAGTCTCCAGAGTGTCTTCGTTGATGTCACCGCTGGGAAGAGAGGCAGAGGCATTCTTAAGCGATGTGGCCGTGCCACCCCCCCACCCGATGCCCTGTGGAGACATTGCCTCAGAAGTCCCTCAGATCACATTTTCCCACAAGAGCTGAGAGTCAGCTCTGGGTTTGGGAGGCTCAGCTCCATTTTTTCATGTGGCGATGAAGAACCCCACAGCATGCAAGCCCCTGTCAGCAGCCTGGCCAGCTCTCTCTTGCCTCCCCTTTAATCCCAGCCCTGTGGATCTGCCTCCTGCCCAGCCCATGCTGGAGAGCTGGCATGGAGGGATGCTGTCAGCACAGCCCTTTGCTCAGAAGTCACTGCCAGCCGTTGGCAGCTTTGCCTGAGATTTCCCCAGGAAAAACATGTGTGAGACATGCTGCTGCTGTCTGGGCAATGGACTGGCTGAAGCCCCCAGTATGCAGGATGCTCCAGGGGAGTAGGACCTCAAGGAGCCACAGAAACACTATAAAGGAATTGGACAAACCCCAAGAGCAGATCTGTGAGCAGAGATAACATAACAGGAGCTATAGACACTTGCAATCCAATCTCTGAGCCTCTTAAAATTTGATATATCCATGATATTCATTAATAGCTGGCTATCCAACTGCTTCCATTCCCCCCACTGAAATATCTGTCTTCTCTGGGTGCTTTGCACATGGACTCACACAGTGACACAGCGCCCACTCCCTTGCTGTTCTCCCATCCCAGCTCTCACTGTGGCAATATGGAGCCCCAAGCCCCTCCAAGGAGCTTCAGTGCACACTCAGAGGGAAAAGGCACTTCTGGTTGTGATGTGGGACATGCCCCTCACCCCCTCAGCTTTGGAGGTGAGGTCCCGATGGGAGGGAGCCCACATTGGTGCCCTTATGGATCCCACCTGGACATCACAGCCAGCACTCAGCAGGGACCATTCCTAATGGGTGTTCATAGAAACACAGAATGGTTTGGGTTGAAAGGGCCCTTACAGTTCATCTCATTACAAGCCCCTCCCATGGGCAGGGACACCTTCCACTAGATCAGGTCACTCCAAGCCCCATCCAACCTGGCCTTGAACACTTCCAGGGATGGGGCAGCCACGGCTTCTCTGAACACCCTGTGCCACGGCCTCACCACCCTCACAGGGAACAATTTCCTAATACCCAATCTAAGTCTACCCTCCCTTTAAGATGTGTGTTTGGTGTTGTTACTGAACCTGACTAATTGCTGCAGAAAGCTTGACCTGCAGGGGCAGGGGGAGAAATACAATTAGCTTTTCACATACTTTGGCATATAAACTCCCTAGGAAGACTCTAGAGAGAAAATTCACCTGTAACCTCCCTCAGTTTGGTACCATGGGTGAATTAAAAGACAGTCCTAGTGACTCACTGGCAACCACATTTCTCACTCACAGTGGTGCCACAGGGACAAGGAAATTCAAGAGCAACTTGTTTTTCATTCTGGGCTCCTAACACACAGCTCCAGGGTGGAACTGCAGCTTCAAAGCATCTCTCCCCTCAGCAGCTGCAGGGCAGGTACCTGTGGGGAGCAGCACAGAGATAAGGAAGGCGTGGGCGGCAGCTCAGCCTCACCAGGTGAGTGGCTTGGAGATGCTGCTCCAGAAAGAGGGGAGACAGCTCTGCTGTGACAGAAAGGGGATGGACACAACAGTGCCCCTGCAGCTCACAGACACCACCAGCCCAGAGCCCTGGGAGAGCATGGGGAGGGTAACTTGGAAGGACTTGAAAAGATAAACTCTGAGCTAAGGCATTTGCATACAGGTGATTATTACACAAGTGGCAGCAGTCTGACAGAAGAATTCTAACCAGGAGTTTTTCATCAGTTTGCTGCTGGGTTCTTGCATTTCTCCTGGCGAAAGGCAGCAGCAGCACTTCAGCCAGGTGCCAGAGGCAGCAGCGCCCTCTGGCATGCAAAGTCCTGACCCTGACCTGCCTCCAGATCAAGAACCTCCACCAACTTACCCAGAAGAAACCCCCCAGCAGAAAGTCGGCACCTTTCAGAGCTTCCTCCAGAACTCCACCGCATGTGCTCTGAAAAATGACTGAAAGGCACAACTGGATGGGGAGGAATAACCCAGCCCACGCCTTAAACCTCCAGAGGCAAACAAACAAACCAACTCCCAGCTTGTAGGAAAAATTCAAGCAACTGAAGTCTGTGTCTGCCATGGACATGTGGGGGAGAGAAAACCACAAAAAAAGGCGAGTGTCTCCACACTGTTTCTCCCATCCATTCCAGGGAAACAGACTGAGGCAGATGCAAGAGAAAACACAAACATCTTCCAAGTCCCAGAGTGCAGCCCCCCAGCTGGTCCTGCCTTTGCCAGTTGCCATGACGAAGGCAGGGGAGGATGGTTCTCATCTTCCTCCCCAGGAGGATCCATGAACCAGATGGGAAGAAGAGAAGAAAGCACGTGCAGATAACTCAGCGGGCTGGCGTCTCCTTTCTTTTCTGCTCCTGCCTTGCCTGGAAACTTGAGAGAGAAAAGTCTCCCCCAGAATCCTGTGCTGATCAGAAATACAAGTGCCTCATCAGAGAACCAAGCACAGCTCCCCCCCTATCACAGACCAAAGAGAAAAGCTTCTTGCTCATTATTATTTTCCCATTTCCCTCAGCCTTTTCCTTAAGAACACATGAACTAATTAAGCTCTTAACAATTGGCTGTATAGAGGGTTTTTTTAATAGCAAACCCATACCCAGATGAACACTAGAAAAAACCACCAACCCCCAAGCTGAGTTTGGTTTAAGTGTCACACAAGGCAAGTTGAAAGCTCCCCAAGTGAGTGGTGACCAAGCCAACACGAAGGGACCTCAGCCTGTGCCTGCAGCTGCTCTCCTGACACCAGCTGGGGCTGCAGAGGGAAATCAGAAGGAAAGGGAGCCAGCACCACTGTGCCATTGACCCAGGAGGAGCAGAGCCTGGTGGAGGCAACTGCCCAAGGCCAGAGAGAGACCATGGGTGGCTCGTGCTGCCACCTACCAGCAGCCCCACTGCCCTGCTCAGTGGGAGGAGTCGGGCAGGTTTTACTCTGTGACCCCAAAATTCACATCCTTTCTATTAACCCGCTACCATCCCCAAGAATGGGGGAGCAAAGAACCTGTCCAGAGGCTCTTCTCCAGAGAGGTGCATGGAAAACCCTCAGGGAATCTCTTCATACCTTCCAAGACATCTCTGCTCATAGCTGCGACTAAATGAAAGCGTTCCTCTCTGTGCTGTGTAGAGCTGTCCTGCTCCTGACCATCCAGGGGACACTGGGAGGATGAGAAAAGGTTTCCAAAGAAAAACAGGAAGGGAACTAAGAGTGAAAGGAAACCAAGTGATGGAGCCAGCCTCTGCCATGATCCATTCCCCCAGACAACACCACAGTGTTGCACATGGGTCTGTAGAGGCTCAGAGCCACATTACAACCAGGAACCATTCTGCATCCAAGAGCAGCCACATCCCAAGTGTCACATCTGGCTACTTCTCCACTGAGGGAAACAAGGGAGTCTCCATGGGACAGAAAATAAGAGGAGTAGAGCCCTTCTTCCCCACCATCACTGCTCTTCTGGGAATTAAAAAGATTGTTGGAATCACTCACAGACCCAGGGTGTGAAGGAAGAGCAGGGCAGATCCTGCCCATCCCGGCACCAACAGCTCTTGCCTCTGCCTGTCCCTGCCCATTCTTCACCAAAAAATCATCTATTAATGGGCTCTATCTCAGTTGGAGTAGCACAAGGGGAATGACACCTGGACTGAAACAAATGCTGTCACCTTCTGCCCTGCCCAAAGCCCCAGGGCACTGACACAAAGACATGTTTGAGAAAAGGAGACAAACATCTTGTTGAGAGAATAAACAGCCACTCAACACCCACTTATTTCAAACAAACCTGCCTGGATGCAGCTCCAGGTGTGAACTTGGATTTTCTGCCCACTCAAAGAGCAAAGCACAAAAACGGCTCTGGGCTCTGTCCCACCCAAAAAACCATAGAGAAATAAAGCAAAGAGCCCATTGCTATGGGGGCCTCCAAGGGCACCAGGCAGGCTCTTTGGCCACAGCCACCCTGCCACTGACCAGACCTGAACAAACAGCAGCCTTGAATCCATAATGCCAACAAAAAAGGCAGCAATTGGGCAAAACAGCTGCACTTAAACAATCAGACACGTTCACTCGGGTTTTTTGAGCAGCCTCTCCATTCAGGGCAACAATGTTTCAAGGACACCTCTCTCACTCCTATTGCTGGCAGTGGAGGTTCCTGCAGAGCTCAGCCAAAAACCAGCCAACCCCAAACCTCCCCCACCTTCAGGGAAGGGGAGCTCAGCTGCAGCACCCTCAACCTGGTGCGGACTGACTCGTCTGCTGGAGTCCAGAGCTTAGCAAAGCCATCATGAAATAGCAGAAAAGCACTGATTTACCTACTGGTGTACTGTTCCAACCAGATTTGTGTCCACTCCACCATCCACGTCCACTCAGGAAAAGGTATTTGGGGTCGGGATTTTTTCACCCCCTCAAAAGAGGGAAAGAGCCTGTTCTGCTCAGAGCTGCAGAGCTCTGGGCATGGGAAGCCCTAGCAAGGAACTGGACACTCCGTGGCCACCACTGAGGTCCCCACAGCGAGCAGTGATGCAGGAGGAAGCCGTGGGGGATCAAATCCCAGCCTACAATCACGTGTGGGAGGGTTTCCAGCACATCCCCTCAGCATGCACCGACCCTGTCTCTTACCCGTGCTGGGACAGGTTGGTGGTGACCAGCACTGTCTTCACCTCCTCCATGCCACCGCCATCCACCGCGCCGTCCGGCGTGGTCACCACCACCACCTCCTCCATGTGGACACTGACGTCCGGCGTCGCCATCGTGGCAGGAGCGGGAGAGCCGTCGGTCACCAGCTGCTTGTGGAGAAATGAGGGGAAGCCCCGTGTGAAAAGGTCTCCCTGCTGAACTCGGTCATGCAGGGATCATGCGTGTGGTGGGAGCAAGGAGAAAGGGCTGGAGGGGCTCCACACTTCTAAGGAGAAGAGGATGGGCAAATTCCCAAGTGCTCCATCCCAGGAGGAAGGGTGAGGGGAAGCTCAACCCAACACACGCTGTGCAGGCTGGGTGAGAATGACAGGCATGGGTGGGACCAGGGTGCAGGAGGTAAAGGGCAGAGTGTTAAAGAGGTGCAAAAAAAAAATGTTTCTGGCATCCACCACAAACTCTATGAAGATAGTCAGTTTGAAGGTGCATTTCCAAATGTATTTCAAACTATCTCACGATTTCACACTGTTGGAGGAGCTTGTCACTGTCTCCTCCACAGTAAAACAAGGACTCTTCCCTCCTCCAAAGTCACACACACAAAAAAAAAATCAAATTAAAAAAGCACATCAAGCCTGCAGAAACAGTGACATCTGGAAACTATTTCAAAGTGTGCATTTCTAAAAAATCAGCAATAGATGTAAGGCAGCACTCCCTCTCCAGCTCTCTTGGAGCTCCTTTAGGAACTTAAAGAGACTCTAAGGTCTCCTCAGAGTCTTCTTTTCACTTCTCCAGCTCTCTCAGCCTGTCTCCAGAGCAGAGGTGCTCCAGCCCTCAGAGCATCTCCATGACCTCCTCTGGATTCGCTCCAGCAGCTCCAGATCTTTCTGATGATGGGGGCCCTAGAGCTGGATGCAGCACTGCAGGTGAGGTCTCACCTGAGGAGAGCAGAGAGGGAGAATCCCCTCCCTCGCCCTGCTGCCCACATTGCTGGGGATCAGCCCCAGGTAAGGAGAAATTGGTGCCTACAAAGCATCTCCTATAGCCCTGGTGCAGTCCATACAGAGACAGGTAAGGGAACACTGCCCAGGGTGTTCAAGTTCAGACCCTCACGGAGTACTCCAAGCAGTGGCACAGAGCACAGCAGAGATGCCACTTGGCTCCCACCACTTCCCCAGGCCACGGCTGGAACAGGGCACTGATCCAGCATCTCCAGTGTGACTTAAAACCAAGTTCACGCCCTGCAGAATCACCTGCCTGACCCACAGGGACATCATGAGGTGATCTTTACCTTCACAGAGCTCACAGGGTTTATCTGAGGTGGACTGGCCCCTATGTGCCAGCCCACCACAAAAGCCACTAGCAGAAGCACTTCAGTTTTCACAGCAGCATGGATGCTCAGCTGCCTTCGGCTCAACCACTCCAATTTTTGTTGGCACTCTATCCCTACCCTTGTCCTTCATTTTGGGGTAAAACCCCTCCCACAGCATTAGCATCACTCACAATGGCCCTTGAGCTGGTAGCCGGTTTCAGGATGCTCCGGACATCCTGCCCTGCATCATGGGATTGAACTCCACGTGTGTTGCTCAGACGCCTCTGGGCAGGAACCAGCATTGAATAGAGAAAAAGTGGGCTGGAAACATAAGTAATCTAAAAAGTGGCTAAAAACACACCAGCAGTGGGACAGTGGAGGGGGACGAGGGGCAGCCCAGCACTACCAGGACTCAGGGTATCCATGCATGTCCCTCCTGATGCATCTTTCAAGGTGCTGAGAGCATGTCAAGGGCTGTGGGAAAGATTTGGGGTGAAGTAAGGAAAAAATATAAAAGAAAAAAAAGCACAGCACAATTGGGAGAGGTGAGAGATCTTTTTGGGTGCAGCATCAGGAGGGCAGAGACCAGAGAGATTGCACTGGGGGCAGCCAGCAGGGCTGTGCCCAGAGGAGGGATGCAGTATGGATGCAGAGAGCTACTCAGAGAGAGAGGGGATGCATGGGGAAGCGGCTTCAGAGGGGTTAAACAGAAGTGCACAGGGTGGGGGGGGGGGGTCATGGGGGTGCAAGAGGATGCACAAGGGGTACATGGAGGGAGCAGATGGAGAGCAGCACAGGCAGCACGG